>NW_020956267.1:0-13762 GCF_003031625.1 Empidonax traillii | reverse complement strand
CCCAGCTGATTGGAAGTTGGGGAATGACACGCTGATCCACCAAAAGGGCCAGAAGGAGGACCCGGGAAACTCCAGACCTGTCAGCCTGACCTCAGTGCCTGGCAAGGTTACAGAGCAGATCATCCTGAGTGCAATCACACAGCACCTACAGGATGGACAAGGGATCAGAACCAGCCAGCAAAGGTTTAGGAAGAGCAGGTCACGTCTGACCAACCTGATCTCCTTTTATGATCAGGTGACCCACCTGGTGCATGAGGGGGAGGCTGTGGGTGTGTCTGTCTGGACTCCAGCACAGCCTTTGACACCATCTCCCAAGCATACTCCTGGAAAAGCTGCAGCCCATGTTGGACAGGGCACTCTGTGCTGGGTCAGGAACTGGCTGGAGGGCCGGGCCCAGAGAGTGAGAGTGAACAGGGCTGCATCCAGTTGGTGGCCGGTCACCAGTGGTGTCCCCCAGGGATCAGTGCTGGGCCCAGTTCTATTTAGTATCTTTACTGATGATCCAGATGAGGGAATTGAGTCCATCATTAGCAAAATTTGCAGATGACACCAAGCTGGGGAGAAGTGTGGATCAGCTGGAAGGCAGGAGGGCTCTGCAGAGGGACCTTGACAGACTGGAAAGTTTGGCTGATTCCAGCGGGATGAGGTTCAACAAGGCCAAGTGCCCAGTCATGCACTTTGGCCACAACAACCCCCTGCAGCAGGGGACAGAGTGGCTGGAGAGCAGCCAGGCAGAAAGGGACCTGGGAGTTTGGATGGACGGGAAGCTGAACATCAGCCAGCAGCGTGCCCAGGTGGCCAAGAAGGCCAGTGGCAGCTATCAGTAAGACAAGAGGGTGTGGTCTCAAGCTCTGCCAGGGCAGTTTAGGTTAGATATAGAAATAGGAAGAAATTCTTTACAGAGAGGGTAATCAGGCATTGGAATGGGCTGCCCAGGGAGGTGGTGGATTCTCCGTCCCTGGAGGTGTTTAAGAAGAGATTGGATGTGGCAGTGAGTGCCATAGTCTAGTAACTGTGGTGGTAGTGGATCAAGGGTTGGACTTGATGATCTCAGAGGTTATTTTCCAACCCATCTGATTCTATGATTCTATGATAAAGTCTTCTTCTTGGATTCAGTTGGGTCCTTCAGGGCTGGCCCGCACCTTCCTTTGCTTTCTGGTGCAGTCCACTAATTGTCTTAACCGACCTATCCTGTTGTTTCCCTGCCCCGGCTGCATAGTCCCCTGACAGTGAGCCCAGAGTGGCCTCTGGGCTTTCCTGCCCACCTTCACACCCTAACTGTAGGTAACTGTAAGCAGAACTGTAAACTGTAAGTAACTGTAGCAGAACACCAGTCCTTGACCACAAAATGGCTCCCTAACTCTACAAACAAAATGACCTCCAGGTATTTCCACACGAGGTAACTGTGGAAACCCCTGCTTGTAATAAAGCCACCTTATTTATTTCCTACACTGGGATGTTTTCTTGTTCTTTTGCTGGTTATCTAAGCACAAGGTACTTGAAGTTAAGACTTTGCTTAAAATGACTGAGAAAAGTTTGCAGAAGTAGAATCAAAATGACACAATAGGTTCTATATATTGCATTGCAATAGTAAATGTAGCAGTCTGTTCTTTGTTCAGTGCCATTTGGATCATGGCACAAGTATTATTTTCTTTTGATCCCAGGTGGGCAAAAGTGGGATGTTATATTACAGCAGTATTCTAAGGGTGAGTCTGTGCTGGCTGGCTCTGCCTCTGTTCCATACAAACTGGACAGCAGCCAGCTTCTGGTCTAGAAGCTTGTGCTTTGTAAAGCACATTTTCTTGCTCCAGTGTACTTGTGAAACCATTAAAAGTACAAATGTGATCCTTTTGAATATTTGAGAAGTACATGTGTAAATAAGATACACAGGTATCCCCAGAAATGCCAAGGCAGTGGAGAGAATTCAAAAGTTTATTTAGAAGTCCAGAACACGAGAAACTTAAAAATACTTGAAAGTGCTATTTAAGCAAAGGGCTCCAGGGAAAGAAAAGGCAACTTTGGGCCCTGGAAGACACCCTCTCCAGGGCCCTTTTATCCTCTGTTTCTCCCAAGACTTCTGTATATGTCTGTTAGGGTTATCTCTCTGGCATAGCAGTGAGAGAGAGAACACAACTCTCTCTGCAACCCCCTTTGGACTGCAGAGGGGGAAAAAAACCATCTAACCCTCTTGAGAAGGCACCTTGCAGGCTTCTTAAGTGAAAACGAGTTTCTAGCTTTCCCATTACAGATTCTTCCAAAAGCACAACTGTTCCTACACATGTTAACCTTTGCCCAGCATAAAGATTTTGTGGGGTTTTGGATGCTCTCTTTTTTGCTTCTCGAAACATTCAAGGTATAGGGACCTCATGTGAGCCTGTGTGTCCTGCCTGTTAGCATCTTGCTAACAATTCCCCTCAGTTCGTTTCCTTTCAGAGTATTTTTTCGCTTTTTGTTTTTGCAATACATGCCTTGGTTTCTTCAGCCTCCTTTATTTTCTGTTGCAGTCAGGGACTCGAGAAGGATAGCAAATCAAACATATTCCTGATGAGTTTGCTACTGCTATTTCACGTTGGAAAACTAGGTCTTTCCAAAATGTGATGGATATATGAACATCACCCTTTACTTGAATGTCTTGGATAGAAGATGGCTTCATACCTTTTTCCTTCCTTTCCTGTCAATTCTGTTATCCTCAAATAATAATTTTCTAAAAACTCTTAAAAATGTATTAAAGCATTGCCAGATGAATATTTATGAACTAGGAAATGATCTCACAGTCTTGTAATTTACCAAATCAAGACCTGCATTAAATGCAACTCTCCACCAGTTCAGGTATCGTCTGTACTTGCAATAGTCAGCATAAAAGCTTTGAAGAGGTATATCTTGTAGCCTCACTTACAGAATTTAAATCTTCTATACCTGGCACACTCAGTAATCTGATAGCTCTCAGATGTGGGAATTTGCAGCCAGAAGTACCGAGCATTGGAAAGGGTGATGTGTCCCAGAAAGCCTGGAACTGATCACAGCAGAAGCATCAGCAGAAACGGTTAAGTGATGTGGCTTGAGAACATCTTTCTAAACCTGTCCATGGATAGGTTTAACCAGTGGTTATTCCTAAGCATTCTTATGATGAAACACTCCTAGGAGCACCAGTATTGTTCTGTATCTAGAACAATAAAATTTGAGCAATGTGGTGATTTGCCTGAATGAATCTGTTTCAGGTAAACTATCTATAGGATGAATTAATTTATACAGAGATGCTATTATGTTTCTTCTAGTAATCTAGCTAACTGCAGGTGTCAGTGTTGAGCCTCAGCGCCTATTCAAGCGTGCAGAGTGTTAATAGTCTGAAATCATCAGCATGTACATGCAGTTCAGGCTTATGAAGGAGCAAAGGAGGCCTATAATTGAAGCAAAGAAAATAGTTGGTTTTTTTTCCTCACAGAGAACCAAAATGCAGTGACACTAAGACTAAATTTGTGTCTTAAGTGAAACTCATTGTTTTGCTTCAAGAGTTTTTAATACACGTTTTTGTTTCTTTTCATATCTTCGAGGCAGATGCAGGAAGTTCCCATTTTAAAAGCATTTTTGCATCATCCCAAAGGATCAGTTCGCTGGTTCTCAGAAAGTACTACCAGCATAGCCCTGACTTGTTTCATGTGCAGCCATTTACTGATTTGCAAGAACAGAAACACTTGAACCAAGAAGTGTGTGCTTTCTCAATTAGGTTTGAACTTTTACATTAACATTGAACAGGTAAATTTATTTTGAGGATACAAGAGCCACTTTTATCCATTGTTCAACTGAGAAGTCATTAAAATGCTGGCAGTCCCTGAAATAGAAAATGAACGTTGTCCAGGGCCACAGCTGTCTGCTGATGTTGCACGTGTACATTTGGAAAAATGTTTAGAGAAAAATGTTGTGAGCTGCTGTGTGGTGAGATATAGCTCTTATTAAAGGAGGAACTAACAGGTTCACTCCCCCTTAGTTTGAGGTGAGTAATCCCAAAGACAGAGAAGGCAAAGCCTACTGGTGTCTGGGAGCTTGAGAGCAGTAGCTGATTGTTCAGTGCAGGAGAATAAGTTTTTCTAGCAGCTGTTTGTTTTAGGAAAAAAGATGCCAAAAACTCACACAGCTTCATTTGGATATTGAAACAGTCTGTGAAAAGAACCACTGTAAGGAAATATCTTGTAGACTGAATTACCTTTTTAGCCAACACATTTCCGTTTCTCCTTGTCTGCAGTAGTTCAGATTTCATTGAACTTGATTGTCCTCCCTTGTGTTTACATTTTCATTTGCTTTTTCTGGCTGATACAAGTCTCATGCTTCTTTAGCAAGACCATTTACCTCCAGCAGGAACAGCAGCTGCAGCTCAAACAGCAGGAGTAGAGGCATTTCTGGCCTTTTAAAGCTAGGGGGTTTACCCTGACTTTGGATTTCTTCTATGCATAGTTTTGCTTAGAGAATATTAGTTGATTTAAATGAGCTACTGATTGACTATTGCAGAAAGTTCCTGATTGGGCCTAGTAAAGAGGTAAGAAGCTTGCTTTGTGGTTCAAGAGCTGGAAATACAAGCCAAATGTATTTCTGTATGGATTTTACAGGAAATATACAGAGCTTGCAAGGAATGAAAGCCTGTCTTTGTTAGGAAGGGAGAAAGGAAAGGAAAGCACACAGAAAAAGATATAAGTTTGAAGGAATGCAGCTCTGGACTTGTCCAGGTTTGCCTGAAGGTAAAAATATTTATTTATGAGGTTGAAAAAAATAATCCAGATGCTCTGTAATGTTTCCTTCTGCAATATGAACAAGGGTACAGTTTGCAAAGGTTTGTGTATTTGCAGCCATCCTGTTTTTGTTCAGGTGGACTGGATCAGAACAGCTCTAGCTGAATTTGTGATACCTAACTGACTTTCATTTGTATATGTTTTCTCAAGTGGTGAATGGACAGAGTGTAGCTGTGGGGACAAGTCAAAATACTGAAAGACTGAAATATTATTTTTAATTCACAAGCCTGCCTTTGTATATTTGGATTTTTAAGGAGGGAAGTGCCAGGAAAACACAGGCTTGGAAGGGTGCAACTGAATTTGGTATGTGTTAGTATTTCAGGTCCTAATTTTTAAGTAAGTTGCTCTTTATGTTCGTGGGTTTTGCTCTTTTTTTTTTTTTTTTTCCCCCAAATGAGTTTTTAATAAGCTGAACTCGCATCTGTTCTTCAGAATGGAAGCTGTACAGTTCACAGTCAGAAGACCCCCAAATAGTTTGTGGTTGCTTAGCGTTCCAGGCAACACGCAGAATAAATTTGATGATTTTGTATTAGGGCTGAAGTACTGGAAGGAGTTGAAGTACTGGACAGGGTTTTCTCTGAATCTTAGAGAGTGCACATGTGGAAAACACTCAGGTCAGTAGTCCTCTGGCAGTCTGTCCATCCTCTTGTTTGTACTGTTGTCACTATGCTTGGATGCTTCTGTGTGATGGCACAGAGAAGGCTAACAGAGGGAAATACACAAAAGATTTTTTTATTGCTTCCATAGCTGTACTTAAGAATTTGACAGGTTTTTTGTGCTTAATATTTCTGCAAGGAGAACCAAATGTGCGTGCTAGAATGTTTGATCTGGTGTGAGGTACTGGCATGTCTGAAGGGTTTACGGTGCAGTGCCTAGGAGAAAAGTCAGACAAGAAGACTTTGTAATAATTGAAGTATACTAGTTCGGTATTTACTTAACTGTGTTCCAGTTCAGATCTGTAACCTCTTCAAGTCTATGGTGTGTCAGGATATTCAACTACTCCAAACAAAGCAGATTTTTTATTGGTTTCTTTTTTAGTTTTTAAACTCAAAACTGAGCACACAGAAAAGTATCACCAAATAGTTACTCAGTACTTCCACATGAAGTGCCAAGTGTGCTTCATTGTCCTAGAAGTGACAGCTTATGAGAAATCACAGCATGAAAATGTCTGTTATTGTCAAGTATATATTTAATGTGATTTCTATTTGCTATAAAGCATAATATCCAAAATATTACATGTGTGATAACATGTAGAGGTATGTATGTAGGAGACAGTTCTGAGGCTGAGACTTGAATCTTTAACTTTTGATTCTCTTGACTTTCCGCTGTATGTTTTGCATTCATTTTTTGTTGGTTATTGAACAGAAATAATGATGGCTGCAGCATGAAGGAAAATCAATAGATCAGAATAAAAACACAGGGTGCATGTCTTGAGATAGCAAGAAGCAGCAGGGTTTACAGATACCAATAACAGTTCTGGGATCAAAGTCAATAGAGTTGCTTCAGTGGAGCTGTCTACTTGAGTTCATTAGACCTTTTTTGAAACAAAACCATGAAACACATACCAGATCCTTTACACACGTGGAAATTTCATACTCTGATATTTACTTGTGCATCCTTTGTGAAGAGGCCTTATATATATATTCCAAGGACTGCAACTCTAATTGAAAGCTTGTTTTTTCTGTGCACCACCAAGAAAGGGAGAAAATGATTCTTCATAGTGTAGTTAGACTGTCAAATAGAAATGGATGAACTAGTATAATACTGAAGGCAAGTACTGCTGGTAGTTTCCTACCATTCTTGCTCTGAATGGAATGCGTGGTAGCTTCCTCTCAAATTTCTAGTGCTGTAATAGTCTGATTCTTCAAACTAATATGAGGAGTTTGTGGAGCCATAAATATTCATTCAAAACAGCATAAAAAGAGTGAATTATATTTGATCTTTAGCTATAAATGACATGTTGTATTTTAATCTAGAAAACTGTTATAAATTGAAATGTAAAATGAAAGAAGATAATGCCATTAGTGGTTGCTGTAGTTGTAGAGTAAACAATACCATTAGTGTTAGCAGTACTTCCTGTGGTATGACACCAGTCAATTATATAATGCCTTGTCCTTATCTGTCCCTTTCTTTTCACTTCTCTCTCCACAGTGCTGCACACCCAAGGTCCCATTGACGGCAGTCTGTATGCGAAAGTGAGAAAGAAGAGCTCCTCAGACAGCAACATCCCTGGTGTTGCTCAGGGTGCTCCTGTGACTGGCAGTCCCGATCACAGTCATCACACCCTGTCTGTTGGTAGTGATTCAGGACACTCCACAGCTTCCATCAGGACAGACAAGACTGAGGAACACCGTATGCCAGGAATCAAAGGTGGTCTGAGCCCGCAAGAGAAGGCAGAACTGGACCAGCTACTTAGTGGCTTTGGTCTGGAGGATTCTGTCAGCACCACCAAGGATATGACTGATGCTCAAAGCAAGTATAGTGGGACTCACCACATAGTGCCAGTTCAAGTTCATATGAATGGAGTCACCAGAGTGAAGGACAGGGAGACTGATATTCTGGATGATGAAATGCCTAATCATGACCTTCACAGTGTGGACAGCATTGGAACTTTGTCTTCCTCAGAAGGGCAGCACTCCACCCACCTAGGGAACTTTAGTTGCCACAAGAGCAGCCAGAACTCTCTGCTTTCAGATGGCTTTGGAAGTAATGCCGGGGAAGAGCATCACAACGCTTTTGCTGCAGACCTGGGAATTGGTGTGGATCTCCTCTATGAGAGATCATTTGGAAGCACTGAGCCAAAGTCAACTCAGCAATTGCAACGGAATCCTTCTGTCTCAGCCCATCCTCAAGCCTATGGTCCAAGTAACTACTCTACTCAGACCTGGGTGCGCCAGCAGCAGATGGTCACTGCTCACCAATATGGTTTTGCCCCAGAGAATGAAATTAGGGTTGGCATTCATAATGCTGTGGAGAATTTGGGCAGCGTCCAGAGCCAATCCCATGTCCCAGACACCCCAACACGTGGCTCCTGCAGCAGAGATGCTGTGCAGAGAGGATTAGGGAGTATGTTGGGTGCTGCAGAAGCTGACGGACATGCAAGTGCTGAGAGTTTTAAGTCAAGGCCAGTGCCTCAGAGGAACACAAGTGGCCTGAATCTAGGACAGAACACTGGGGACTTGCCAGCTTCTCCAACGTTGGATATTGATCAGTCCATTGAACAACTGAACAGGCTGATCTTGGAGTTAGACCCTACGTTTGAGCCTATCCCAACCCGCATTAACACTGTCACCAGCGACAGAAATCAAGTAAATGGCTTTGCCAGCACTGATGTAAATGTGGAAGGGCTTGAGATTAGTCCTGTAGGCCATGACAAATTAGAGGTCACAAACAAGAATCACTCCCGGCATGGTAAGCTGTAATACTTTCTGAACATAATGCTTTTTCTAGCACATGTGTGTTCATGATATGGTACAGCAGGACCCTCAGGTCATGACTTAAAACTTTGAGGATGATTATCAAGGAATTATTTCTGAATCCTCTTTATATAACTGTCCAAAATATTATGGAATCAAATTGATTTAAGATAAGTGAGTTTTGTGGGTACTTGGTTTTTTGCTTGAAAAAAAATACTGTTCAGCGAGTTCTTACCTGTTATGGATTATCAGTTGGGATTTTTTTGCTGCAGTACGTTTAAGGGAGCAGAATTTGTACATTGAGACATTTCTTGAAGGCGTCTGTGGTTTATTTTTTTTCATTATTATATTTTTTTTCATTATTTCTATTTAAAGTAGGAGAAAAAGCTCTGACAACTTTATCTTCAAGTTTAGTGCAATGCTGCTGGCATTAAATTTTTTATGCAATATTTCTATAAATAATGAAATATTTTCCAGTAAAGTATTTTAAAACATGCTCTTTCTGAAACCTTTCTCTGTTTGAAAAATTCACAAGCCCCAGTGCTTGCTTGTGATTTCTGGTTCTGAAATGACAGCAGAAATCACCTGGCGGAATTAAATATGCAACACTTACTGAATATATTGCCTAAGTAATGCTACTAAAACTAGCAGCTTTGCAAAAGGATGAGTAGTCTGCCTCTGGCTAAGTTCACTGAAACCTGTTATTAATGGTGTAGCTAAAATTCATGACAGACAAGCTCTTGCTGGTCTTACTGTTATGTTTGAAGAGTCTGTGTGGTCTAATTCCTCTGGCAGGACATATCCCCTTACCTTCCTTCCTCCCCTTCCATCTTCCTCTTCTCTCTCTTCCTGTCTCCAGTCGTGGTGGAACGAAACAATAACTTGTGTCTCCAGGATTTGATTCAGTATTGGCCGACAGGACAGAAGATGTGCCCGTGGCCTCACTGAACACAAATGAGCTGCTTCAGATCACGCCGTGTAGGATACGCTGAACCATCCAACGATGAGTGTGCCCAACTACAGTGTGTGGGTTCTGTTAACGTGCAGGCCTTGCGTGATTAAGGATAGCATGCTTGTAGAGAAGGTGAAATCACAATTTTCTGTTTAGGAGGGTAACTGAGGACTGAAGAAGTCCAAAAATCCATGATGAATATATGTGAGATTCTTCACTGCTTATTTTTAATACATGGTATGCATTTTGTGACATTAATTACTTTGTAATTCTCTTGAATCTGATGGACAAATTGAGATTTTTTTCAGCAGGAGAGAACTCTTCTCCTTATATACAGTAAATCCAGTGAAGGGAATGAAAAGGTCGCTCAGAATAAGCCACCTTTTACAGTTCTGTGTTTAAAGACATGAAGCTAAGAAGAGATACTTGAATTTTCCTCACAGACTCTGGTCATCTCCCAAAGGAAGGAGGAGTCACTTCCATTTTTAAAGTCAAGTAAATAAAGACCAGTGTCCTTGGGGCATGGTCTGGGAGAGGATTTGTTTTAAAGAATTAGTAGTCAGGAAGTCACATAAGAACAGCCCTTAAACAATATTTTTAAAAAATTAATTAATTTGTGTAGCTTTAACACAATAATAATCATAATTTTTTAAAGTTTGTCTTTATGTCAAGTGCTAAAATGTTCTATTTCTGACTTCTGCAAGTAACATTCAGTTTAGCAAGTTTGATTTTAAACCTGCTCATGGTTCCAAAGGTAAAACAACACATGTGGCGTGCTGTCACCTCTGCTTGAGACTAGGAATTCAGCAGCACATACTGATTTTCCAAATGCTGTAGGATGTATTTATTTACATACCTGGACTTGCCCCACTGATATATAACAGAATCATTTGTGCATGGTGTGCGCAAAGCAACAAGGGGAAAAAGCAATTTAACTGAAAGAATGTTAAGAATTAGGAACACTGGAATATTGATCTGAATCACTGGATTGAGAACTGGCTGCAAGTCAGGTCTCAGAGGGTTGTGATCATTGGCACAGTCTAGCTGGATGCCTGTAGCTCAGGGGTCAGTGCTGAGTCTAGTCTTGTTTAACTTACTGGTGACCTGGATGAAGGGGGAGAGTGCCTCCTCAGCAAACTTGCTGATGACATAAAGCTGGGAGGAGTGGCCATAATCCAGAATGTGTTGGATGTGGTTCATATTGCCTTGGAGTAGCCTCATAGAATTTTATAGAGTTAAAATAAGCAGGAGAATCTCCAAGGCAGTTAATTAGCTATTTAAACTACTGCGGCACAGGAGCTGGAAATGATAGCACAAAGAAATGCTGGCAGCCACGGGGATGAATAAATAGCCACGAATAAAACATAGCCAAAACAGCAGACGTTCACAATCGTTGATCTTACACAGTCAGGTTTTAGGGGGAGCTCTATACCCCGTGACTTTAACAGTCTTTGACCTAACAGGTATATTAAGAGAATGAATTGGCCTGTGACGGACGGAGCTGGCAAATCAGGACTGAATGGTCTGAGTGAGGTTGAATGGACGAATGAGATATTCTGCATGAGTGGGAGTAAACAGTGCTGAGGGTGAACGGGATCGACAGGATGCATGGTGTGCATGTGCCTAATTTGAGGCTGAATTCCGAGAGGATGGTGGAGTTACCTGGTTTCCTGCATGAACATACAGAAAATGTGTGCCTTAAAAGGCACGCGCGTGTTTCCAGTGCCCCACAAAGCTGGAAGAATAAACTCAAGAATGAAATGTGTATGTGTCAGCTGGGATGTACACTGGGATGTACATTATGGTGCATTCTTGCCTCTGCTCATATGATTCTGCATTGATTGACAGATAGGCAGCTACCTCTGCTTCTTCCTAGATGAACAACTGCGTTCACAACTACTGAGTGCCTATGCAGCAGAGTTCTGGGTTCTGTCCAAAATGATGTCTTGGGTTAAGTGCTCAGTGCTTTTGAAAATAGGAAGAAGCAGACAGTGATTGCTGAATTTCTTTTCCTAGGAGGTATCTTTATGAACCGTGTAGAACAGTGACTGGTGACTGCTTTTCTCCTTGTTACGTGTGAATCTCCTTGTGTTACATGTGAATCATTGCACTGTATACTGAGATTTTTCCAACTTTTATCTCTTATGTGAGCTGAGTTATGCGGAGGTGAGTTTCTGGTAGTCAGTGGAGTTGCTGTTTACTAATAACACAGTGCTGCAATAATGTTTAATTTTAAATGACAGGAAATTCGTAGCATGAAGAAATTTTGATGTGTACATAAGCTTTTATCCGCAGCCTTATGTTCCCCCTTTATTTCACTCTCTGTATATTCTTTCGTGCCTAGTAACGTGACTCAGTCTACTGTCATTACTGTCATTGCTGTCATTAATATCTTTAACTGACTCAGCTAAAGATATTTGTAAGACTTACTTTCTCAAACCAGCCATCTTTTACTTCATGGTTTATGCTTATTGGGTAGTGAAGGAAAGCTAAACCAACATTTTGCTTCCACCTAGAAAACTGTAAAAGCAAGAATCTGTTAATAAATGTAGAAAACAGAAAGGTTTTTACCCATTTTCATTAAAACCTACCATTACTGTCACCCATGTCTCATCTGGGCCTCCATCCTTGTCACTGTTAAAATGTTACAATTTGCATCTTTAGAAAAATGTTAGATGCAGTTGAGGAATTGTGTGACCACGCTAAAGCAGAACGCAGAAGAGCACAGTCATTCGAGAGCTGAGGCAGCCTGTTTCACTTTCTGTAACCAAGAGATGCATTTCTGTCTGAATTGGCCAGCATGAGGAAGGGAGGGACTGTATTTTCCATAAGGTTGAAATATATGTTGCTTTCAGCTAATTCTAATTCTTAATCAGGCATAAATTAGTGTGTTTGAAATTATTATCTTAAAAACATGCCTAGGTCACCTAATGTTGTTGGGACAACACGTACACAATTCATACAGCCTTACATTTTGCATGGGGTTTATATAGCTTATCAGCTCAGTAAAGAATTGTGCATTAAACAAAGCATTAAACAAATAAAAATGAGGTGGCTAGGCATCTGATTACAGATATCTGGAATATCTTGAAAGATCCTCCCTCTATTAAAAATTAATATTTGGAGACAGTCTAAAGTACAGTATCATAAATCATACTACAGTGCATCTGCAGACAAAGGAGAGGGGAAGAAATCCTTTTTGCATACCTTATTAAGTAATAATTTTTAAAAGCATTGAACTGTTCCAGATGTTCCCATTCACTTTACTATTCTGTGGGAGAGCAGACTCAGTCTATCTGAAATAAGCTGTGAAGTAAGAGAAAAATAAAGTCCAAATCCTCACCTGCCTTATTTGTATGTACAGTACACTGCAAAAAGTGTTGTAGTTTTCATTGCACAGGAAAATTTTGGTGTCTGACTTGGGAGTTAATTTTACAGTGGTTAAGAGTAAATTTGAATTGAGATTTTTAGCTAAATTAAAATTAAAATTTGATTTTTAAAGTTAAAAGTGGAGTTTTAACTAAATTAAATTTTAAAACTAAACTAAAACAAATAGTTAAACTAATTTTTAACCTCCAGCTAAAAACAGAATTTTAGTTACACTTAGCAGCACTGTAATTTTTAATTTAATTTATGTCATGTACTTTCTCCACAAATTTTTTTTGCATCCTGTAATTTTCAGGATGTAAGCCTTAGTGTAGCATCGTTATGAACTCGCTCTAATGGTTTGGAAATACCATTTTGGATTTTGCAACCAGGCTTGCTGCCCATTCTTGGTATTATGTAAAAGGGCTGAGAAACTGAAGTGTCCAGACCTGGCTGCTCTCTGCCCTACATGGACAGGTTTGATGGTCTGCTTGGATTTGGGGTAGAGTTTAGACCTTTTCGTTTGCTTGTTAGACTAATGGGTTATAGGGAGTCTGCTCTGCTAGTGATCTAGCTGTTCTAGATAGGGGTAAAAAGAATAGTTTGCTTGTGAATCATTGCTAAATATGGGGTGCAGCATCACTTTGTTCTACATTTTAGAAAGATTAAAGCACTGAAGATGTCACAGACACAGCTTAATTGGTTTTTTTTTTTTCTAATTAATCCCTTTGAAAAAGTGTTCCCATAGATCTGAATCTGAAAATTTGTGGATATCAAGATACTGCTTTAGTACTTGCATCAGAAATCCACCAAGGTTGTGGGTTTGATCTCCATAAGGGCCATTCATTGAAGAGTTGGACTTGATGATCCTTATGGGTCTCTTCCAGTATTCTGTGATTCTGTGATTTCTTTTTCAGCTGGGTATATATTTACTTATCCTTTTTCCACCACAGCAGTGTTTAGCTTGAGTTTTGTCTTGCTGCCTTTGAGGATGGTATTTTTCTTTTAAGTGTGACTGTAAAGGTGATTCTAAATTCTTAAAATAGGTTTGGTATGGTTTAAACATAAAGCTGTCTTGAAAGCTTAATTGTTATAAGCCTTCAAAAATCTTGAACTTTGTAGCAGATAAATGGTGTCAGAGAAGGAAATCACTTTGGATTTGGATGGTGGTGTTGGTAACGTTTTTTAGTATGTGGGGTAGTCCCTAAATGCTCCTCTGTTAGAAGTTAACTTATGGACTTTTTTTT
>NW_020956266.1:191306-192750 GCF_003031625.1 Empidonax traillii | reverse complement strand
CCCTGTAAGGCAATCCATCTACGTCCTGAGGACCTCGCTGCCACTGTCCAAGCGTGCTTGGCCCCGGCAGATGAACCTCAGGATTAAAGGGTGGGCTCAGTTCCGCGCACACTGTGTCTCACCTAAAAAATCCAATGCGCAGGCTGGAAGGTGTAAAGACCTTCCCCGGTTCTTCGTTCGCGAAGAGACTGGCCATTATAAGTGACGGTTGTAAATCTTCTTCTAGGCTCAGGTAGTCTAGAAATGATTGAGCTTACTCCAAGCATTTATGGACAGGGCTGAATAAGGGCAGTAGGTGCCTTTGAACAGGACTTAGCAGTGCCTAACTTGAAAACTGATTCTGACAACTCTGTCTAAGCTGGTAACTAACCCTTTAGTTTCACAGATAGAGTTCACCTTCAGCCTCAGAAATCCAGATTAATTTATCTAAATGCGAGTGTCTAGGAATATGCTAATATCTAAGACTCTTTTACAGAATAAGCTTAGGGTTCACCTCAGGTGTCCAACCATGGATGTCTAATGATGTTTAGGTATCCTGGAGTACCTAAGATGTTTGCACAGGCTTGGCAGATGTAACATAGGAGTTGAGGTCTATTGGACTAATCAGAATTGGTCAGGGAGGCGATCAGGGCATCTCAAATGCATATGTCTATGCAAATAAACTGAGCTGTTAGTCGGCAAGACTTAGTTCACTCAGTGTAAAGGAAGCCTCTCATTTGGTAAACGAAAGATCTCTCTAGGCTCACCTGACGACGTTGACTAGGTTTTGAATGAATATAATGGGAATTCAGTCTTCCTTCTCACATGCAGACAGATACTTTTAGACACCTAAAAATGTAGGCCTGTGGATGAGGAAAAGAACCAGACCTTTAACATCTATACAGTCAGACTTCTTAACCTTCATGTTTCCCAAGTAATATTTTTAAGGTTCTTAGAAGCAGCTTAGTAAAAAAGATATCAGGGCAGAAAAGCCTGAAACCTATGTGTCCCAAAACCTTATCAAGCTGAGATATTCTTTCAGCATCCTCTGATGAACTAACTCTCACAGGCCCACTTAGAATGTCTGTGGAATGGGACCTGGTATGCAGTGACAACTGGCTTAGTTCAAAGAAGAGTTGAAGAAAAATACTACTTTTTAACTCTGCATGATATACAAGAACGGTCACAACATTCATCCAGGACATGCAAGGACTGGGATCATTTTTTTGTTTGATCCTGGGTACCCAATACCTTTGGTGGGGTCAATAAGCTTTCGCGTGCATCTAGGACTCTGCTGTATAGCAGAGAAAAAACTATAAAAAATAGTTCTAGTTTGTCTTATCACAAATATCAGGTTTGAGGCTTCACTTCTGATTTATAGTAGGGAATCCTCTGGGATTTTGGTACCCAAAGCCTTCAAGCTAGCACCGCTGCAGGAGTGTGCACTCGTGTCTGCTTCACATAG
>NW_020956266.1:189836-191285 GCF_003031625.1 Empidonax traillii | reverse complement strand
GAGACTAATGTGTACTTCAAGGTGCAATTCATCTGACCTTCTTTGAGGATTTTGTGGAGCACAAGCTGAAATGGATATCTGTTTTCTCTAAGAGGAGCCTAGTGTGAATACCTCACATGTACATACATAAATAAAGAAGTATCCTGGTCCCTCTGTCTGCTACAATACACAAAGCAGGCAAGCTATGAAGAACGTAGATACAGAGGGGAAAAGGCATAAAACAAAAAACTGGACATTAGTAATAAAACCAGAATTGCAGAAAGACTTGAATGTTAGGAAAGCTTCTGACTGTCGAAAATGTATAGCATGTGTAAGTCTCCAGGCATGGTGTTCTCTAAAGCAAATGTCCCTCAGCATCTCTGGACTGTGAAATAATTACCTTGCCTGGCTACAACACTCTCAGTTTGCTAGCCAAAATCTGAAGGAGGAGAACAATTATGAGAGGCCAACTCTGGTTGTTGCTAGAAGAGACACTAGGGCAGAAAACACTGACAAAAAGGATTAGCATCCAGGCTGACAGCAAGTAATAGTATACAGTGTTACTAGTAGGGTGGAAAGGAAGAAAAGTATAAAAACCTAATAATTTATCTAGAATAAAACTGTCTTAACAGTGTGTGGCAGCTACTTTATTAGTTTAAAAAATCAAATGGTGAACAACTTGCTTTTATAAATAGCATTGATAGAAAATGATAGGAAGGGGAGTTGTGAAAGGAAGAAAGTTAAGTGCAGAGTACAGTGCAATACTCTTTCAAGGTCAATGTAATTCCTCTTTCTAAACATGTTTGTTGCACAAAGCGGAATAGGAATATCAGGGGTTTGTATTCCATCTGTTTGCTTAAAACCAGATCTGTGCTTCAGTATGAACAGGCAAAGCTCTGATGAGCTAGAAGTGCTTTGGTTCACGATGCACCCTATAACAATGCCATAGTATGCTGATTTCCTTATGATAATTGTTAAGGGGTTTATAAGTTTTAATAGTCATCACACGGTCACAAGCTGATTTTATGAAACTTTGTTCATTAGCCTCAGAAAAGTGCTGCAGCACGAGTAAGAATTTCTAATTGAGTGTAGTAATAGGCTGAAAAGGTAGTTATCACACAAAGCAAATAGAAAAACAATGCAAAGAATTTTATTTTGTTTAGAATTGAAATCTGGCAGTTGTTTTATCCTGAGTTTTAAAGAAATGTGTAGTAAGCATTTAAATCATTGCTGAGACTAAAAGTTAGCTATGGCATTATTTGTGAAATATAAGTGACGGTTGTCCAGGGGAAAATACACTGCACTGTCACTGCAGAGACCCGGGTTCGATTCCCGGTCGGGGCCCCTCCCCGGGCAGATGGAGCTCGTTAGCCCTGTAAGGCAATCCATCTACGTCCTGAGGACCTCGCTGCCACTGTCCAAGCGTGCTTGGCCCCGGCAGATGAACCTCAGGATTAAAGGGTGGGCTCA
>NW_020956266.1:71321-188135 GCF_003031625.1 Empidonax traillii | reverse complement strand
ACATGCAAGGACTGGGATCATTTTTTTGTTTGATCCTGGGTACCCAATACCTTTGGTGGGGTCAATAAGCTTTCGCGTGCATCTAGGACTCTGCTGTATAGCAGAGAAAAAACTATAAAAAATAGTTCTAGTTTGTCTTATCACAAATATCAGGTTTGAGGCTTCACTTCTGATTTATAGTAGGGAATCCTCTGGGATTTTGGTACCCAAAGCCTTCAAGCTAGCACCGCTGCAGGAGTGTGCACTCGTGTCTGCTTCACATAGAAAGAAGGGTTTACCAGGGCTTGCATGGGAATGTGTCCAGTTTTGATACAGAGCTCGGACCTGGGAAAGGTTTTGACCTGGCCTGAGGGAATTACAAATTCCTGGGTCCTGTAGCATGAATGCATCAAATTGTGAAATTAGTGACCCACTATTTTGTCAAGAACATCTTCAGACTTGCTTTCTTCAGATTATGTGATTTAGTTACATGCCAAAAGCAATCAGGATAATGTGGCTCCAATGACTAATGCTAAATGTGATATTAACAGTAACACTAATAACTATTACAGGAGCTTTATATTCAGACTATGAACTAACAAGAATAACTGGTGAACCCTTTGCAACATTTTTTTTCTTACTTCCTTTTTAATAACGCAACTCAGAAAATTAAAAACAATGTCAGATTTCCATGAAGAGTAGGCATATACACATTGATAATCTACAAAGGCCTAATTAATTTGGTATCTCTAGGGTATGCCATTTTTTAAAGCTCTAAAATGATGAGGAATTACTTTGTTAAATTCTTTTGAATCTGTCTATAGGTGTTCTAGCAGTGCTCCAATAAGTGAGTTATTCAAATCCCATTCCCATTTCTGGTGGAATTTCTATCATTTGTGTGGCTATGTTTTGCCAACAAAAAATGAGAAAAGAGAAGACTCTGTTCACATTCATCTGTGGGAATTCAGCAATTAAATCAATTTGATTAACCAAAGACCCATTCTGCTGTGTATTTACATACTGTAATTACGAATTGGCAAATAGCGGGAAAAGTGGGAGAGTGGGATAGCATGTTTTTATATCAGTTGTTCCAATACAACGCCTGTAATACTTCTACATAAGCAGTCAGATCTATTCACTGTCTCAGGACTCCAAATGGGTCAGATGAACCAGTGTATTTAATGGGATTTGAACTGTTAGTTCACATTCTTCTACATGTAGCAAATATTTAAAAGCCAGTAGTACAACTCCTGAAAATTATTCTGTCCCATCTTTTTTAGTCCATATTTTCTTCTTCTCTTCCACCAGTATAACAGTCTGTTTGCTTCAAATTTGCCAAACATGTGGGTTTGATCAAATCAGTCTGATTTCCAAAGTGATTGGTTGAGTTCAGCTTGATCTACTGAAAACTGAGTAATGCCTTGTTGAAGGTGTCTGTGAGGAGACAAACTGATGGGTTAAATCAGTGAGGAAGCTCAGCTGTCAGGCTTTGACTGAGTTGCCTCATATGTGCTTCTAGTCCGAGTTGAGGATGGAGCATTTAAGGGCACCAAGGGAATGTAACTATGTAGACTTACCAGTCCTATGGCATCTCAGGCACCTGCAAGTGTCAGACGCCAAGATCTTCACATTTAGTTTACCAATGTATTGACCATTTTAATTTCCACCCAGCTACTTAGTCATTGATCCAGTGTAACTGCTGAGAGGGAACGAAAATCTGGAACTGACGACGTACTATCATGCACATCCATTTAATGATCAGTAGCACTAAATCATACCAACACATGAGTCTTGATTAACACAGAGCCCGTGGTGATTGAAACGCCTCTGTCAGTACCATAGAAGACGGTTTCTTTTTGCAACTCTGAATTGCAATAAAAGTAAACTCCAGTTTGAACTGATAGTACTAGTACTAGATAGTACAGATAGTACTGATATTAATGTAGACTTTTTGTATCACCAAAATAAAAAAATGACATTTCCCAGTGATTTTTACATATAGTCCATTTTAGCAACTGTTTAAAAATACCCAATATCTTTACCTAAATGTATATATTGTTCAATTATTCTATTTCTTTACCTTATGAATTAAGATATGTATCTTAAGGTAAAAGTCATAGTATCTATTTTGATTTAAAAAGACTGCAGAGAAACCACCACATCTGTTTCAATAGGTAATTTTCATTTACTCTTAAAAATCAGAGATTATTTTCAGTTTGTATTTATGTAGCTTTAGTTCTCGCTTATTATGCCTTTATCTACTAGATTAAAGACGCCATTACAAAAAATAATGCTTAACGTTTTTATGCAAAGGAAACAGATTTACCATAAGGTAGGTTTTCCAGGTCTCAGATGATTTATCTTTTCAATCTTTGTCACTTTAAAACCAACAACATTGTTTTTGAAATGGAGGTGAAAGATCTGGACACAAACTCTTCTCAGAATCTCCAGTTCCCACTGATGATTCATCTGGAAGTCCTCATTCCAAGAGTGGAGTAGGCACGTTGTTTCTGAAGGACTGAGCTTGTGCCAGACTTTGCTAAGTTACTGTTTATGTCATTCAAATGCTGCTGCCCAGCATGATAATGTAAGTGACCGCTTACATTATCATATTTATCATGTAACATGTCATTTTTGTGTCTTCTGTTCAGTTTACAAGCAATAATTCCAGAAAATAATAGAAATAATGGATTCTCTGAAATACCAGAAGTGAAAATTTCCTGTTTCCTATTACTTTAATATTATATTATTTTCTGATAGTTTGTCTTGTGCTAAAAATTTACCCTTTACCTTAGTTTCCAAAGTAATCTTATGTGCACCTGTGAAAATTCCAGAAACACACTGTAGACTTCTCTTCTTATCCTTTTTCCTCTATTTTTCTTTCATTGACTTTTTTTGTGCCCTGGGAGTTCACAAGGGAATGCTAGTGATGGTACACGGATATTGCTTGCTGTCTTTCTACAACGTAGGTGTAAGTTTATACATAGAACTACACAGAACTCTTGACAAGAAAAGCTGTTATTTTCCAGTACAGAGAAGTAAGAAGGAAAATCATTACATGAAGTCTTACAGAAAGGTGTCTTTCTGAAGTCTGATCTTTCAAGATCAGCCTTGTATTTCTGAGATATTTTAAGGTGGAATTTTAGGAACTGAAAGAAAAAGACATCTGCTAAAGATTCAGTGAGAACTATATTCCTCTGGTTTAAAGGGGGAAAGATTGCTAGAAAGTGTATCTATACCATTAGGCAGTCTAACCTAAAATAAATTATGATCCCAGGCTTGTAGATACTATGCCTGCTAACTCATCAGACTTGTGTTCATGCTCAGTATGTCAGGAAATGCTAAATCTGTTTGCACTATTGTAATCAGGTGGTGTGTTCTGTTTGAAACCTGGTTGAAGAATCTTCCACTTCTCTGCCTTTTATCATCCCACATGATCATTTCCTTCCCATCTGAGTGCATACTATAGCAAGTGAACTCTGCCAGGTCATCTTTGAGCAGATAGGAAGCTCTCCCCCTGCCATAAAATGGGAGAGAGCTAGAAAAGCTATTGTTTAAGATCTCAGCCATAATTCCTATATCACAATAAAGACTTTGTAATTAGCTCCATTCATTCTAGTTCTCCACCCCTTGTTTTTAGGCATAGAGCTCAAACTATTGACAGGAGCCTATAAAACCTACTATGCTACACCATGTCACATACTTCCACAGCAGAGGCTATTGATTGTGGATGCAAGATATTTCAGGGCTTTAGTAATCACATAATCACAGGGTGGCTGAGGTTGAAAGGCACTTGTGGAGATCATCTGGTCCAATTCCTCTGCTAAAGCAGGGCTATCTAGAGCTGGTTTTCCAGGACACTGTCTAATGGATTTTGGGTAAATCCAAGGAGGGAGAATTCACGAACTCCCTAGGTATGTCTGCAGAGACATTCCCTGAGGATATACACAGAATTGCCTATCTCTGGGCTGACTTTGTATGCCTGTGAGAGGGCTGAGGACAGCCTTGTCTTTGAAGATAGCAAGTCTATGGAAACAGATATTTTTCCCTCTGAGTTTTTCCTTGGTCCTATACAAAAAAAAAGAGCTCTGTTACACGCCATTTTCTAAAAGGGCCTAGATACTTTCAGGGTGATAAAATCTCAGTAATTTGCCCACATTACATTTTAGTGAAAGGGTAGCCTAATTTTCCTGTGGTCATGCTCTTGTCTAGGTCACTGCTCATCCCGAAGTCTAGGACAGTGGCAATAAGTTCATTGTAAGCATTTCTGATGTTCCAGCCTGTTTTTAGGATCCACAAGTGTCTTTTTATTGGAACAGAGTCACAAAAAAGGTACTGTATAGACACTAGTACAATAAGTCAAGGTCATAACTTGAAACTATGTAGATATTCAGAACAAAAGGAATTCAGATAGAAGTAAAAAGCCCTAATCTACTTACCTTCAGAAAAAGGCAGGCAAGGACTGGTAAATTCAGAGAGTAAGACATGTGGCTCTCTGATTTTTGGTTTGTAAACTTTTTCCATAAATAATATATATATTTTATATATATACCTCGCTGCCACCGTCCAAGCTCGCTTGACCCCGGCAGATGAACCTCAGGATTAAAGGGTGGGCTCAGTTCCGCGCACACTGTGTCTCACCTAAAAAATCCAATGCGCAGGCTGGAAGGTGTAAAGACCTTCCCTGGTTCTTTGTTCGTGAACACTGGCCATTACTTACTAAGTAAATGTTTGGAAGCAATCAATTTGTGGATCTCGACACTCTACATTTATTTTTTTTCTGCAGACTGTAGTATCATATGAACTCTTAGAATGAACTCAACTACTAGACTGAAGTGAGTCTAAACACACAAAAATGAAACATGTGTAATAGGAGTAAAAATATACAGAAATGATTGAAAAAAACCCAAACAAACATGCCTACAAGACTCTTCTTTAATTTTTCTGTTATATCCAGTAATTTAAACCAAGCATATTGAACACTTAATTTTGAATAAATGAGCTATGTGACTAAAATGCCTTTTTTATCAGAAGATTATCTAGGTCACTACAGTAAAAAAGTGCATCAGCAAGAAGGAGTATTTGCTGTGTTGATAGTCCTGTGAGCATCTTCAATGAGTGTCTGACTGGAGAATGAGAAACTGTTCTCTTGCCAGTTTTCAGTAACCATATGTTGTGTGTCTCCTGAATACTGACTGCAAAGAGGTGTTTTGGATCTTCTAGACACCAGTGAAAGAAAATATTTCTAGTTTCAAAAGAAAAAAAAAGAAGAGACTAGACCTTTATGATTATGTTTATCTCTCTATTACCAGCAAAATGTGTTGGATGATGAATCTAGTGTCTTTGTGCATCCTTGGTCAAAAACAATCTTTTTTTTTTTTTAATACTTTCTTCTGTAATTATCAGATAAGAATTTTATTACTGTTGCGTCACTTCTGTGTGTCTTGGTTGTCTTGAACAGGACAGGTATTTTTTCCTATATCTCAATCATATTTAGGTAGTTTTAATGTCAGTTTTTGTGCTTGCCTTGATGTATCTGCTCCAGCTGGTCTTGAGATTCAGTGAACAGTCAGTAAAGACAACCCTCAAATTTTTTTAGTTCCTTTGATCAGAGTGGGTGAAAACATATATTTTAACATCACACTTTATTATTGGTTTACTCTGAACAAAATAATAAGTTTCAAGTGCATCCAGTCTTAGGAAGTAAAACAATTGATAAAAGGCTGCAACAGATACTCTTTCTATTAAAATTGTTGACTCCTGAGGAGCTAGTCTGAGAGAACTTGATTAGGCATTAGAAAAAATCTCACATTAAAATGTAAGGTTTAGAATTTTCTGTGCATGAAGCTCATTTTGTCATATTGGTGGTATCCTCAAATGTCAATAATCAAGTGATATGATATAACTAAAACCCTAGCTGTAGCTTGTGAATCAGGAGATGTAAAACTAACCTCAGATGGTTCAAAGTGAGAACAAGCTAGCATCTGTTGTAATCCTTCGTTGAAAACTGCCACCTCTCACTGGAGAAAAATTACATTCTACTATTTATGTCAGAGAAATACAAGTTAAAAGCTAATTTGTGACTATAAAATATTTTCTAAGATTACCAGGACAGTCTGTTTTCTGTTCATTGAAATATGTTCAGTGTTCATGAGCAAGGAGTACATGATAATCTAGGCACCACAGCTGGAATGGAAATCTTAGTTGTAATCATTCAAAGCAAACATTTGCCTCCATTTCTTCAAGTCATGAACCTCCTAACCCCACTGCCAAACAGTAGCATAGTGAAACTTATACTAAAGAGAGAGAATGATACTTATAAAGATGAAACTCCTGCTCTGGGCTCTGGAGGTCCAACATCACTGTTGTCAAAGCATCAAGTGTTGACACTGGCAATGGCACTGCATCCACATGGCTGGTGAACCAACATGCAAGGCTAAAAGTTAAGTGGAATTTTCACACTGGGGATTAGAAGCCACATGTATGATTCAGTTGCAAAGTTTTTCACATCACTTTCATAAAGCAGAGGGAAGGGACAGTGATACAACTCACCATAGCAAAATTCATCCAATCTGAGACTTCCTATATAGCCCAAAGTGAAGGTTTTTTCCTATTGCTTCAATCTGTGTCCTCTGGAGGAATACTGTCATTTCGGTAAGATAAAAAGGCAAAACTTAACTTTCTACTACCTTTGGTACTCCCTTGCGTGATGCCATGAACATAAGATGGTAACCAGTTGGCAGTGTCTTAAACAGTCTTGAAATAACAGGCGAGAGAAAACCAAACGTGCCTGCAACAGTGTGACAAATACAGGCTCTGTTGCTGAGCTAGTTAAAAAAAGATGAAAACCCAAGTCAAAATGGACCACAGAGGAACAAAAAGTCACAAAACTTGACTCTAGCCTTGTGAATCTGAGCTTCCTAAAATCCCTTTGTAGCCAGAAGCGTCCTCTAAGATGTGGTTCAGAGCAGGTGTTTGAGTAGCTACAAATCTCTCTTTACAGGAGATTGGGTTCTCAAGGAGGAACTTAGGAAGGTGAAAGATTGGGTTAACTTGCTAACAGTGAAGTGTTTTTGAGCACTTTCATTCAGTGTGTCTTTTAGGTGTGGAATCCCTACCCTCTATGCTGCATGGCAATCAGTTTTAATTTGAGCTCTAATATGGAGCGGACAAAATGGTTTCCAGGTAGGGACACATGAGGCTGGGCTACCGGCTAGAGAACATCAGCATATTGCCTTTATGCAAAAACCAGATTTGAGCTGTGACTAAACTATCTTCCCCACCATGCCAACCCCTCCGGCCCACCCACTATCTCTAACCCTACCAGACATACTTTTCTGGTGTATCCCAACAGGCCTGGTAGCCACAAATATCATCCATAACTTCATATCCTACTCTGTTTAACCCAGTCTTGGCACCAGAGTACAAAAAGCATTGTCAAAAAGCTTGAAACAGTCCACTCCCTAGCATGCATGCAGCTTATAAGAGCTATGGCTCCGGTACAGAAAACTATGCCTTAGGCTTGGAAGAAGATAGGAGTCCAAGCAACATTTCTGTACCTGTGGCTTTGTCCTTGGCAAGATCTCTCAGCCTCATGCCAAAATGACCAAGCATGTGCATTAGAAGAAAACTAGTTATCTGAATCCATGTTTGTACGTAAGGCAGCCAAGCATCCACAGCATGTATAAACTTTATTTGGAGCTGTGTGGGAACACCACCTGCTCACACTACTCCAAGAAATTCCACTTAAAACATTCAGAAGCAGCTGGGATGTGAATATTTGATTCATCTCATCAGAAGCTGAAATTAGGATTGAAAACATAGATCATGCATTCTACTAACATTCCAAGAAAATATTTATTTCTTAATATTTGTTTTACAGTAAGATATCACAAACTGCTTATCATTTCCAGCTTGTTTATGCAATGGGTTGATATGGTTTAAATGAAACTTTATAAGTGACTTTTAGGTGGCAAATTTACCATGATTCAGGCCTGTTGACCTGCAGCTAAAGTACAAAGCACAGCTGGAATAAATTGTTTACATTTTGACCATGAGTCGTACAGCATATAGTGCTGTACAGCACAGTGGACATGGGAAGCAGTTGCCTGGGCTGTATAGTTGAATTATTCTTCTACTCGAGTAAGTTTATAAAGCATAACAATTCAAAGAGAATTCCACCTGCTCCAGGAGGGAATAGAGTGGGGACTCTGCAAATCATAGCCAGTGAGTCCCCTGAATACACTGTTCAGTGACCCAAGTAGCAGCACATTTTTCTTTATACAGAGATAAGGGAAGCAAGATTCAACTTTTTCTCAGCTGCAAAGAGCTAGAATGCCTGAGGCTTCTTTTGATGTCTCTCAGTTCTTGAAAAATTGGGCTCTTGTGCCGTTCTAAATCCTTTTACCTTTTTCTAGTTGTGCTATATGCTGCACACTATTGCTTATTTTCTATTCATAAATTAAAGGACTGACTGTAACAATGATTTTTGGAAACATTTTACTGAAATGTCCAATCAGGAAGTGGTGAATTCTCATTCCTCCACTTTTATAATGGATAGGTACTTAGTGAAATTTACTTTATTTTTACATTGATGTTCTCAAAAAAAATATTGCACCTCTTACAACTACTAGCTGTACTTGGATGCACAGCCAGTTTTGGACCAAAAAGGCTTGTTAGTTTTTCCTGAAGTGGCAATAGCAAGAAAAAAATCCAGATCACAAAAACCACAAAAGCCCCTTCTTTAATAGTTTATCTGAGCAGACCAAGGTGCTGGTATGAAACCAGATTCTCTCCAGAAATATTCATTTACTAATTCCTGTGTGGACAGGTATCATTCATTTGAGTACCTTTGAGTACTTAGAGTAAGTGCCTCAAAACTATTCTTTCTCCTAACTGGTTGAAAAATTGAGAATAAGAGATGTGAAATTAATTTAAGATTTCCACCTCTCAACCTCTTTTTTCTTGCAAGTCTTGCTCCATGTGCCCATGTATAAAAATTTCTGCTTAGATCCCCCAGGCCAAAGCTAGTATGGCAATGTTTAGAGAGGAAGATAGACTTATCTCTGAGGAAATAGGAGACTTTTAGCCAAAGTCGAATTTTTTTGAGTAATCTATTCTGCAAAAAAGGCAATGTTGACAATATCAGATCATTTGTTTACCTTACTATTAGTTCAGACATTCTACTTCTTGCATAAGTGTTTTCTATTTTACATATTCAGATTGTTTTTATACTATGCAATCAACCTTCTTTAGGCACCTTACATAGTCCCCTTGATGCAATACTTCACTACCATTTACTCTGCAATGTACTTGTACTTCCTGGTTCCTTTGAGGCAGAGTGCCATTATTCACATTTTATTTGCGGGACGTTGAGATACAGGCAAATACCAATTCCTGAGAAAAGTCAGTGGTGTAGCAGGGATTGGTTCTCGCTGCTTGTGCACTAATCTTCTAAGTGTTTATGAAAGGGTGGAGGGAAATCAAAGACTGTTCATGTTTTTGCATAGAATAGAAAGAGCCTTTGGTGATTATATCCCTACCCATTATGATTACACCCCTTGCTATTTTTCTAGGGCGTTCCCAGAGGGAAGATGGTGGGGATTCACTAGGTAACCTAAATAGTAAATTAGAGGCCTGGACACTTGGAGAAATTCATGCCTACCTTCTGAAAATTCCCTTGTGCCTGTGTTGCTCTTGTTCCCCTTTTGTGTGTGGCAGTAAATAATACATAGGTTGACCTTCAGTAGTAAAATTAAAATCATCATCACGGGCTCAGAGCGCTTGCAGTGTTTAAGAACTCTTTGGCATTGGATACTTCTGAGAACACTTTAATGTCTTAGAAACCCAACAACAACAACAAAAAACACAGTAACTTCCCTCCTTGATAATTATCAGTAAATTGTAACTATTATTAGAACAGCATAAATCCATCAAGAGCTGGAAGTTGCCAGATCACCTCCAGCCTGAATTTGAATATGAGCTCCAGGCCTCCTGTATGGAAAGACTGCATGTGTAGTGTATGAGCATGCACTTCTTGATCTCTGTTAATCAAGAGAAAATGGATAATGTAACAGCAGAGTTTTGAGAAAGAATGCAAATTGC
The DNA here is from genome assembly GCF_003031625.1 of Empidonax traillii. NCBI lineage: Eukaryota > Metazoa > Chordata > Aves > Passeriformes > Tyrannidae > Empidonax > Empidonax traillii. The sequence continues at coordinate 178,052 of NW_020956266.1, read as the reverse complement.
TGTGCACTGCAATGAAATGTTTCCCCTTAGGATTAGAGTACCAACTAAGACTCCTCAGCATGAGCTGGAGCTGATATATGAAGCTTTTGCTTGCATAAAGGCGGACAGGTTAGAGCTCAGCTGGGCCAAGCATAGGGCCTAGTTCTTCAGCACTTAATCAGGCAAAGCACCTGCAGAAGTCAGAGAGGTTTGCCCCTTAATGAGAATTACCTGGCTAAATCTCCCTCTGCAGGGCTGACAGTGTAATCCTGCTGCAGTAAAATGATACATAGGGGTCTCCTAATAAAAGTCTTAATTTGCTTTGACCACTGCTAGCATTTTAGGTCCACAATGGCCTTGGAAGTTATCAGTTGTGCTTTGTTGGCCAGCACATTATGTTCAGAGGTAATTCCTCTTCAGTGGCTGAAATCCACTCATGTCCTTCCTGCTGCATGCAGCCTTTCTTCCACCTCTGTCACTCCTGTGGGCATGAGAGGGTCTGGAACTGCCTGCCTCTTCCCTTTTTTCTTCCTATGAAAAATATGTTATATTTATTTACCAATAAGGATTAAATCATGCTACAAATTAAAGACTAATATATATTTTAAAAATGCAACTAAGGCGTTGGACATTTGATCAAAGATACAGGCAAAAAAAGTTAACACGTGCCAGCTCAACCACAGTAGTTTCATGGGCTCTCCCAGCCTTCAGCAAAGGTTGGAAAATGTGTTCTGGAGTGGCCCTGGGTGAAAAAGTGTTATCTTAAGTTTTATTATTTCCCATTCTCCCTATGTTTCAAAGATGATGTCACCATGCTTCAGCTGACGGTTAAAAAACAGTAACTGACCACAAGTCTGACACATATAGATGGGTACAGTGTGAGGAACACTGCTGAGAGCACCTCGTATGACTTGCAAGTGGGAATGTAATAGCTCAGATCTCCCAAATTTTTTTCTTCTGCTTTAATTTTTTGTTTTGCTGAGCCATCATTGAGATATCTTATTGTTACAGAAAGAAAAGGAGCAGTAAGATAGAGGATCTGTTAAAGTAAAGGCTGCATTTTTAACAGCTATGACAACAGAAATAGAGGAAGTAATAACTAAGTAGTTTATCCCTTCACAAATCTGTCAGGACACACTCTCTACAGCTGCCAAAACAATGGCCATACTGGAGGGCGGGGCTTAATATTGTGAAGTCTGAAATACAGATGCAACAAACAATTATAAATATTAGTACATAATCCTACCTATCTAGGCCTCCTGGAAAATCAGATTTCCACCACCAACACCAGCTGATAATGCGGAGAAACTCTTTTTCAACCCACTAAGAATGAACTAGCCAGAAAGCAATGCAAATAGAGGACTCCTGCAGGAAGAAACAAACTCGATGCCAATGAGCAAACTGAGATGAAGAATGTGTGGAGCAAAGAAAACAGCACTGACTGATCAGTGAAGACTAGTAAGACCTCCAAGAATTGCTTGAGCTCCACCCCAGTGTGAAGCTGCTCTGGTTAAAGAAGAAATATTTCTCCATTCCTTCCGGTGACTGCCATGTGTCAGGTCATCCAACCTGCATACTCTTTGGGGCACAGGATACCTACTCATCTCAAGTAAGTGACAACAGTTTTTATAGTGACACTAGGACTTCTTTGGACAACTGTTTCTATACATGAGTACTTTGAACATGGCAAATAAAGCTAATCACAAACATCAATTAAATAGCCAGTGCACTTGGCATACTTTAATTCCTTTGCTATAAAATGGGTGGCATAGTGATCTTTCTAGTGTTTTTCACATAGATTTCAAAACAGACACAGAGTTGGAACTTTAATTCATGAGTGTAATGATTCAGAAAGAAATGCGTATACCTGTGTTGACTTTAAAATAAGTATTTTGAAAAGCAGACTTCTCTTGTTTGTGGGGAAGGAAGAGCTGTTGTCAGGGCTGCCAATTTAGGGATCATTCCTCACATCTATTGCTCTGCTGTGAAATCTATTGCTCTGCTCTTGCTTTGTGAGTGCAAACTGTATTAGCAAATAAATATACTAAGCTTAACTTCGTAATTTCTATCCCTCTTTTCCCTGTCCCCCTTCCTATCAAAATTCCTACCTCAACTTGCTGAACTTCACTTGCAGGTTCCCAAACACTGGAAATGCAGAGGAAGAACTGAAAAAAGGGATTTAACAAAAAACCCCTAAAAAACCCTAACCAAACTAAAAAAAAAAAGGGTAATTTTTATATATAAAAATTTTAATGGTAATTATAATATTAATTTCATGAGGTCTTCCTAAAGGATACTGTATTGCCTGCAGGGGTCACTGTGACTTCCTCAGCCTCTAACTGAATTAAAAAAAAAAAAAAAAGAAAAAACAAACAAAAAACAACAACAACACAAAATTATCTAAATATAAGAAAACAATATATATTTTTTTAACCTACAAAATTATTATCCCACTATCAGAGCTTGTTATGAGGACTTTGACAAACGAAAGTAATATTTTTTTCTCTGATGTTTTTGTTGTATGGGGCAACTACATGATTTACCAGTAGACCTAAATTTGTCCCTCTCCACTTGCTCCCTGCTTTGCCTGTGGATTTCAAAAAAAAAGGTGTTCAATGTGTTTTAGAGTAATCTTGGAGAGAAGTATCTGAGTAATTCAGATGATGCCCGAAACCCCTGCTATCCCCCCACTCTGGTGTTTGTGCAAACAGTGCCTGTCAGTCCCTTGCAGACTGATTGCATATGTTACCGTCCTGTATGCTGGCCCTTCTTCCACTACTTTTGTGCAGTAATAGTACAATAACTTTCCTGTACAGTGACTCTCTGTATCCATAAAAAGAAGGGGTTGGATTTTTCTCAGAAGATCGCATCCTAAAGCCTTTGCGCAGTCTTTCCCCTTGCAAAATCTCATTCAAATCAATGGATATTTGCATGAGAAAGCGATCACTTAAAATTAGACCTGAGTGAAATAGGGCTTGGTGAGGGAAAGGGGGAGGTAGTGGTGGGGGGTAATAGGTGCTTTCATAGATTAGCAGCATAACATTTGATGTGGTTTGCTGTGATTTGTTCAATCAGATTATTTAAGTTATTAGATTATTTGGCTGTTGAAGCAAATTGAACTCTTTTGTTATACATGTTTTCTAATGTCTCAGGACTCTGTTTGCAAGATCAATATTTTTTGTTAATAAAATATAAATAAAATCAAGAAAAGCACAATCAAGCATGATAAATCATTCAGCCAGAAAACAAACAGATACAAATCCATTGCCCAACCCAGGTCAACACATTTCTCTGTTATCAAAGGTGCTGGACATTTGGCTTGACAATGATCCAGCTGCTGACAGTGTACCAGTGAAGACAGAATCAAAAATGAAGGGGTGCAAGGGGGGAGAAAGGGCGGGAGAGGTTAAAAGAAAAAAAAAACTTAAGTTTAGGTTAAACACTCCCCGTTACCACATAAATGTCTTTTTGTTGTTCAAAGGAGCAAGTATCCAATATTTGCCACTGACATTTAACAAGAGGTAATAACTTGATGCTGCCCCCATCACATTCTGCAAGTGACAAGGGATGACAGTGAAGACAATATATGTAGGGACCAAAGAAGTCTGTGCTGTAGCCCTTTTTCTGGTTGAAGACCATGGATTTTACTCCTTATACACATAAAGCTTCCTGTTTATGCTGATGGAGTGAATTTCATCCTACATAATTTTGCCTACCCTAGCTCAAGTCACTTAGGAAGCCTTTATGTAGATTTTGCACTTAATTAACATAACCTCATCAGACTTGGTATTTTCTGGAATTTACACGAACTGGATGTCTTAAGAAACCCTGACTGCAAACGAAGATGTAAGGATTGCTTTGTTGAGAGAGAGGAAGAAAAATATTGTATACAGCAGCACGGTGAAGAAAAACTTGGATTAGGAGATGGATTTAGTGGGCTAAGAAGTCACAGAACTTTGACAAAGCACAACTTTACTAATACAAATAAGAACCCTGAACTGCATTTGAATTCACATCACACCACACCTGGTAAGAATTAGTCTAGCACAGCATCATCAATCATAGTGTGGTTGTCAGTTTTGACATCCTTTAAGTCTACGTTGTATGCTTAATGACTACATTACAGAAAATGTAAACAGACACCAAACATACAGGTATGCCCTATATTTTTTAAAAAGTTGCTGTATATTTAAAAATAAAAATAAAAAAGCACCAACAGTGCTTTATATAGAGAGTGAATAAGTAAACTGTAAAACAAGCTGTTATAACATAATCAGGAAAAATATTCTTAAAACACAGATTAAAAAAAAAAATAAAAAAGCTTGAAATTTTTAGGAACTTTGATTAATCCAATTCGGGAAAACTACAATTAATATTTAGAGGAAATAGAGACTCCCTTCTATTTTGCTGTTGTATATTTTTTCTCTCTCAAATATCATCCTGTGGAGATTAACTATTATATTTACTATACATCCTGTGAATTTTTCAGTTTGATATTGTGACCATGATTTACTAATAAGGACTCTGGAGTCACTTGTGAGTCCATTACAAGCCCTGTATTAATAATTCATAAGGGAAAACATGCTGAAGAAGTGCTTGGGATCATGACCTAAGCGAAATGCCTGAGTTCAAACTAAAAATTTCACAAATTCAGTTTTTATTTTTAGCAGATTTCTAGAATTACAACACTTACAAGAAAGCCTTGAGTTCTGCAGCTCAGAAGATTGTCCAGGTATTATGAATATAAGGCCCCTTGCCTTGTTTGCTTGTGTGATTTGTGATTAAAACTTCTACAGACTTCAGTGAGTGCAGGATCAGGTGCCTCAAGAATTCATTCACGGAGAAGCTTAATTTGAGATTTTAGTGAGTGTTTATTTTCTGGCTCAACAGCAGTATATTTTGGAAGTGGGAAAAATGTATGCAAAGAAGGGTCAAAATCCAGATGTAAGAATGAATAACAAGAATACATTCAAGGGGTAAAGGAGGAGTGAGAACTGTAAATACATCTCTGATTTAGTCTGTGAAAGTTAATGCTATGTCTTTAAGTACATTGTACGTTCTCCTGGTATGTATGAAACTGTCCCTGTAGAAAAATGTAAAATGTTTTAAAATAAAAAGACTTCACTGTTTCTTTATAAATCAGTTTTGTTAAGTTTCTAAAGTAAAAAGAACTGCCAGAAAACAATGTTTTATTTTAATTCATTTGAATAATCTTCCTCATTTCTGTGATCTATCACTCACAGATAAGAAGCACCTTGAGAATTTTATTATTTCTACAAAATAGATCTTATTCAATTAGCAACTGTCACTGAAAAAAATAGACAATGAACCTCCACAGTTGATTAAAATGGAAAGAAACATTGAAATGCATGATATTGAAAGCTGTTATATTTTTTGAAAATGAGCATTCTTAAAGAAATTACTTTCAAATTTTTTTTACTGACTGTGAATGAAAGGCCGAAAGTTGGTTTAATTTTAGTCATCAAGAGCTAAATTTGAATTGGGAACTGCCTCAGATATCTATAGTTCTGATTTAGCTATTTGTTTTAGGAATAATAATGTTTCAAAGCTTCGAGGGAATTCATAAGTCTTTTTGGAATTTTGATTTATTCCTTTAGGATCCCCCATTCATTTCTAGAACAAGGAAAAATAAGAAAAAGAGAAACACTCTTTACACATATCCCAACTTTATTAAAACATACTGGCCCAGAGAAAGAAACTTCACAATTCCCTTTATCTCGGTTTGTAAAGGAGAAATTTATTAGGACAACATAACTTCTAGAAAATAATAAAATTAAAATGCTTTTACATTTTTGATTATTAGAGGTCTGGATTATTATTTAAAAGTTGAGATGCTTTCACAAATATGTGTGGATGGCACAAAAATAAAGTTTTAAATATTAATTACTATTTTTGCAAAGCAATTCTCAAAAGTCTTTGGTCTAAGCCTATAGTCCTTACTCAAGCAAAACAACTTAAATGTTGTGGGAGTTTTACCTAGCTCAGTACTTCAGTCTCCTTAGAGATCAATAAATAATTAAAAATTTTATCATACCAGCCACTGTGTTTTAAAATTGTCTTCTTTTGAATTAATCTTGGCTTTACTTGGAGAAATGGTAGTTTTCTCCCCTGCCTTTGTGCCTGCACCCCCTCAGAAAAACCTGTGCAGGCAGCATCCTGCAATGCTACATCCAGCCCTAGTTTGGTTCTGAAACACTCCCATTTTTGGATTGCTTTTCCTTTAACAACCTGATTACGCTGCACGATTTACTTCCACAGTTCCAGCGCTCCTCATTACTAATTCCAATAGCAAAAACTTGCCAGAACCCCTGAGAAGCAAACCTTCAAATCTAGAATTAAATAACAGAATATGTTACACATTGGACATTTTCAGGGAAACTTTACTTGAGGGAAAATAAATACAAACATCTTGTTCTGTGATCTGTAAGTAAACTACTTTAACTGCTGTGTTGCTCCTAGAAAGGCTTCTGACAATAATGTCTTTTAAGCCAAAGTTTTAACAGTGTGTTTCTGAGGCAGGCATATATACTTCATACAGTATTAATAAAGGGTTTCCTGAATTAATGAAAATGTACTATGTTCACATATAATGAATAAGCACCTAATTAAAAGCACAGTAAAGCCAGGAGCACAGATATTGTTTTTTTTTTTATATATTAATATCCATTGTATTACTTTAGCCTTTAATGTGAGCCTCTTCAGCTGACTGATGCCCAAAGGGGAGCTAACAAATCGCTCAGCTGGTGGCTGACACTGGTCCTGAAGAAAGCTAGTAAGGAACACTTTGCAGTCTTTTAGAGCCTCTGCACCAGCTGTCACCCAGCTATGGGTGCTGAAAAGCTCCTGTCACTTCATCCAAAGGGATTTACTTGGTCAGAAGGAAAATTTAAATACAAAGCATGCAGCTAAGAAGCTAGTGAAAAGGATTATGAGTGCACAAGAGCACATGTGTATAAGACACTAATACATCTTTAGGAAATTTCAGATCCCGAAAGCCAGGATTACTGCCAGAGGCAGGGTGGCATACGTATGCTGGGACCTTTACCATTAGAGTTATTATCTTCCAACTATTCAACTTTATAGGTCTTTCATCGTGTGTGTGTGTGTGTGTGGCGGGGGTGGGAGGGGAGTGTCAGTGGTTGTGAGGAAGAGGAGGAGAGTTGTTTTAAAAAATGCTCTCCTAGGTGAACAAGAAAAGACATTACTGGTCTATTATTCTGCATTTAAAACAATGTATAGCTTTTGATTATCATCTAGTGTTAAATTTGTGTGCCTGTATGCATGCACACCATTCTCCAAATGGATCCAAACGTCCAGCTTAATTGTTTAATCATGACTAAAGCAAACAAAGCACAGTGTCTTATGCTCACCATCAGAGCTGCTGAGTGGAGGAGTTGAACACACAGGAGAGGTGCATGACAGCAGCAACCTGCCCAGGCAGGGGAAGGTTTCTGACTGTAATCTGGTCATCTTTGCAAATTGGCACTCAAGAAAATGGCACATTAAACCTGCTAGCTGATCTCGAAAGGGCTTGATAGTCGGAAGAATGCCATGCTACAGAGAGTTGGAAACACTGTACCAGAAAGAGTTGAGGGAGTTGAATCTCAACTCCAGCCTTCTCTTCTTGTTTGTTCCTTTTTTTTTTTTTTAATTTTCTCTTATAGATGTCATTTTAAAATCACTGAAGGCAAAAGAAAAGGAAAAGAAAATGTGAAACAGAAGAGTAATGTCTATAAAAACTTACATTTTTAGCCAGCTTAACGCTGCAGTCAAACTCGACTCGGAGCAGCACCCATGCTGGCTGGCCTGTGGCGAGGTACTGTTATTCTATGTTAATAAAGCCCCTGGCCTGGCCTGCTGGATGCAGGGAAGTTGATGATAATGCCAAGTTGTTTAGAGGAGGAACGGAAAGCGAGACCACAGCACAAGATGCTGGCTACCACTGCCGAGCCCCAGGGGAGGGTCATGCTAGTTGTGACTGCTGTTAGCTTGGGCGCGCAGCCCTGGCTTGGCCCCCGGCACAGGCAGGCAGCGTGACAAAACCAGGGGGAGAGGAAGGCAGAGGGCTGAGTGGGAGGAGGGGACGCGGGCAGAAGGGCTGGGATGCGGGGTTCACCTGCAGCTCCTCCACAAAACGGGGATCAGTGGGAAGGTGGAAATGAAATGTAGAAGGTTTATTGGAAAAATCATATTTTGGGGGATATTCTTCACATAGAGCCTTTAGGAACATTACCATTATGTGCAATACAAAGCATGAGGTTTAACAAAATGTGCTACACAGCGAGAACCAGCTGCCTTTAGAGGTCACTAGAACATCGCTGCAGTATTTACAAATTTTCCATGAAGGATTAGAAGTTAGTCCAAAGCCCTATATACACTATATACAGTTCCAGTGGATGCTGTATACTATTATCTAAATTTCTTCACATAGACTATCATGTATCTGCCCCAGCAAAGCTGATTAGTGAAGCAGCTTGACTCTGACATATCCTTTATGCCAGCCACAAGCTGCCTTGCACAGCCACCTTATTCACTGTGGAGACAGGCCTGAAGCAAGATTGTAACACAACAAATGCAAATGAGATGAGCCTTACACCACTTAAACTGAGATGGCTATAATATGTAACAGCTTAATGTGCCCGCAGAAGTGATTGATGTCCCCTCCATATCTCTAAAGAGCTTCAGTTTTGATGCACCCTGTTTTTAACTAATATTTCTTTTTACTCCTCTTCCTGGCAGTATCTTTCTCTTTATCCTCAATGTAGGGAGAGGAGGAAGGAAACAAAATGCCAAACAACTTGTCAAAGCTGGTTGTCTCTCCCAAGATCCTGACTTATGAAAACAAAAATTGGAGGATCCCTTAATCAGCTCTAAGCATTTTATTTAGATTATTCCAGCAGAAGTTTGGCCCTTTTAAAATCAGTTACTGCTGATATTAAACAACATTACTTCCTATGGAAAGAAACAGTGTTTGTAACCTGACAAACTGTTTGTCTTGGGGCAACACAGTCTGAGGGTCTCAATGTGCTGTTGCCATTAATCCAAACAGACCACAGCCCCCCAGTTACTCTGCCTGAGTAGCACCAGGAATTTAAGGACAATTTCAGGCAAATCTAACATCCTGTTCTAACCTAACCAAATGCTACACTAACCTAACCGGCTATACATTTCTAATCAGTATTCGTTCCCTGTCCTTAAAATAAACAGAAAACAGATTTCTCCTTTTCCCCTAAAATCAATCTTTCACTGTATCTGTCAGTTGCTTTCTCCCAATTAGTATTCTAAATTCATTTATTTTTGTCATAATTTTTTTTTTTTTGCATACCTTGGCACGAGTTTTTCATTCAATACTTGTGAGTAATGTGACAGACTTAACATTGTGTTGCTTAGCAGTAATAATAATAATAAAAAAGTAACTTTGTTAATGAATTGAGATGAATCAAAAATACCTTATTAATTATTGCTTGCCTAGTAGGCTAAGCTTTGGCTCTTCACCTCACTGGCCCAGAGAACATTTCTTGCCTTTGGCCATGTCGGAGGGGCTCATTAAAACATCTCTTGGGAACAGATAGAAATTGTTAGTGAAAAGCAATGGTCAGTGCCTCAGCTAGAACCCAGCAGGGAAGGGATTCCCTCATCACTCAGAGCTAACAAGGCTGTATGTATTACACCTGTAATCAAACTGCTCAGAAAATGCCAGGAGACCACTGGGCTCTCTTTGTGATTGGTGAAGTTATCCGAAAATGCTGAATCCAATCCATAATTGATGCACACACATACAATTACAAGCCTCCAGATATCAGTTAAAATGTTGCAGTTGCAAGCCTTAAGGAGTGGTAAACCTTAACATGCATGGCATAAAATAAGGTGTTTGACATAATAGGAGTGAACCTGTTTTGCTTCCATGCACTGCCAGTTAAATTTTAATTGAATTTGTTACATTTGTTAACAGATGTAATTATAGAAAACCTTACCGAAAAACAATGGTATATGGATGGGCCTGGATATCTTGTAGACATTTCGTGAATTAATTTGTATGTTTAAATGAAGATCCACATCACTGTTTTGCCTAAGGTAAGTAAAAAGTTACTGTGACATGTAGTGTGACCTTGGGATATTGAAGTCTGAGAATTTTACATGTCCTAAGCTTCAGGTTAGGATAAGGTAAAAAACTGGTGCCTCTTGAAGACTTGCATTTGTATCTGGCCTCCCTACATTCTCCTAGAAAAGTCAGAATTATAAACTGTTTTCAGTTGGCTTCCAAGAAGGTCACCCTCTAGTACATGAGAAGCTGAAATATGAGATGAAAGATGGCTTAAATGAGCTGAGCAGATAAATTAACAAGTCAGTGGCATAATATTCTCCAAAACACTATATCTACTTACTACGACTCATCCGGTCAACTTCAGGATCAGTGTTTTCCTTTAATTTTTATGTTTGTTTGCTTCTTGGATATTGTATGAGAAAGAAACCCTCTTCTTATGTAATGCATAAGCAGATAAACTTCCAGAGAAGCTGAAGATTGCAACCACTCCTTTTTTGTTCATGAGGAGAGGTCGGCAGGACAGCAGGGAGGCTGTAGAACAGGAAAAAGCAAGGGGAGAAGAGAGGATGCAGAATCATCCAACCATCCACCATAAATTTTTTTGGAGTGCATCCATGAGTTTAAGATGGGAAATTATTGTTGCTGCTCAAGAGGGATTTGCTCTTTTGTGAAGTACTTTGAGGTAAACAAGTGATAGATAGATCTGGTGGGTAGGTGGGGAGATAGATACATAGAGAGCTGGATGTGACCTCTGGGTTTGTTTTGTCTGGAGAAGAGAAGGCTTAGAGGTGACCTCATCACTCTCTTCAACTACCTGAAGGGAGGTTATAGCCAGGTGGGGGTTGGTCTCTTCTCCCAGGCAACCGACAACAGGACAAGGGGACATGGGCTCAAGCTCTGCCAGGGGAGGTTTAGATTGGATGTTAGGAAGAAATTCTTTACAGAGAGGGTAATCAGGCATTGGAACGGCCTACCCAGAGAGGTGGTAGATTCACCATCCCTGGAGAATTTAAAAAGAGATTGGATGTGACCCTTAGTGCCATGATATAGTAATTGGAGTTGGATCAGGGGTTGGACTTGATGATCTTGGAGGTCTTTTCCAACCCAATCTATTCTATGATTCTATGATTCTGTGATTCTGGGTCAATATCATTGAAAAGGGACTACAGCATGGTCTACTGCATTCTATCTGGTTTTTATGTTGTATCTGACTCTGGGGTGTTCTTCTAAACAGTTTTGAGGATAAACTAAAATATATCATCTATTAAGAAGCAGAATTCATTCATCATCCATTAACAAACAGGAATCACAGTATGCCTCATTCTGGTGCATTTGTTAATGTTTGGACCACTATCTTGTAGCCATGCTGGGAGAGCCTTTCCACTCCCCAGCTTTAACTGCTGCAGAATATGCTGCCCAAAGTTCCGTGGTCAGGATACCTCTAAAGACAGTGGAAAGACATAGCTATGCAAATTATCCTACATGTCGGAGTGGCAGATTTGTGCTTCAGAGGCAGAGGGAGACCAGTAGAGGCTGAAGAAAACAAAGGCTTAGGGGAGATGAATCCTGCCTAAAGTGGCTTGCCTTTTCTGTTGTTGGTTTTTTGAGGGTTTTTTAGGTTTGTTTTTTGTTTGGTTTGGTTTGTTTGTTTGTTTGGGTTTTTTTTTTAAGTTTTCCTTTGTAACCTTACTAAAGCACTGTTTTTCTGCCTGGATTTTTGTTTCAGGAAGGCTTCATTTCACATTACCTTTTAATTGTACCATTTTATCTACTGCAGTGAACTGGGAGGTGAAAGAAGAAAAATGACTGATCAAATACAGTCTTGAAGGGTTGAATTGAGAGGTGTAGGCAGAGTTCAAACGTCTATTGACATTTATTTGAAGGCACATTTAGTTTTCTATTTTATTTTTATATGTGAGATTGAAAAAGGGAATATATACTAAACCACAGACCCTGGAAATTTCTGAAATAGAAAAAACCCCACTTTTTCTTATTATTCCCAAACTGTAAGGCAGGCAGGTGAGATATGATTTTCAAACTGATATCAATCTGAAAGTTTATTCTACCACCCAAATTAACAGCATAAAGACCTGTTTGTTGAGAGGATTGCATGTTTGACTAGAAGCATCATTTCAGCATCATTTTCATTTCTACTGGGTGCTGCAGAAACAGGTAACAAAAAAGACAGTCACCATACATTTTAAGTGGAAGTGGTTTAAACTATTTCATCAAGTTTGTGACAAGACACCTGTGGTTTTATTTGTAGACCTCTCCTGGTACTAACAGAATATAGATACCGGGCCAAATTCATCCAGAAATCACTGGCTATGCTCAGATCACATGAGATGGGAATTTGACCCATTGACTGTGGTGGTGTAAATGGCAGATGCAGAGGAAGTGCAGCAGATTTCCTCCACCTTTGCCCTGTCTGCATTTCAGGGCTGACAGTGGCTCATCTGTATAATTCAGAACACCTCAAGGCTGCTCTAAGCTCCACTGGCTTGTAATGCCCTCCAAGGTGGCTTTGTGCCACTGAGGGATTTCCAGCACATATGCTGTGGCCGTGGGCCCTGCAGTGGGGTGTGGAGCAGAAGGAGATCCTTGGCTCTGCTCTGCTTGGGGCTCCCCTGGCTCCAGTGTAACCCCCCAGCCTTCATTAAGGCAGTTTTCCGGGATCTTTGCACTGCTGCACTCAGAACTGTGCTCTGCTTGTAAAGTTGCATCCTTGCCATTACGTGTTAAAAAGATGAAGGGATGTTAATTTGTCACATAGTTTGTATTGCCAGCTCATGCAATGGTTTCTGCCATGCCTGTTTTTGGCCTTGACTTTTGCAAGAAACTTCTGTCCATCTTCTGATGGTCAAATTTTGCCTGAAGATGACCTTACCTTTTGTGATATTGCCAAATATGCATTTGTATGCAATGCTTGGAATCATTTAGAAAAACCTGCAGCTGCTAAACCTTTTAATCAAATGTGGGATCAGTAATATCAGTGATCAGTGACTGCTAGTATGTCAGTGCACAAGTAATAAACAAAGTAGCTGTCAGTAATATATGGCAAGAAGAAAAATGACAGATGTCACTTATTATATTGAACTCAGTGATTGTGCATCCCTGTACATGCAATGTATATGCATGTGCATGTGCAGGGGTATATGTAGCTCTCGTGTGTTCAGGTGTAACAATCCTTATATACATAATGACATGTATACATGGTACAGTTTCCGATCCAAACAAATAGAGCCCCAAAGTGACTATTTAAACTGCAAGCAAATGATGCTTCCAGCCTGTGGTCCCTGCTCTGAATACAAGCAGGTGAGGAATGGTGCTAAATGCTTTTGATGTTGCCATCTCCCATTTGCCACCCAACTTTTTTCTCCTCCAAAACCTCTTAACAAACTTCAAAGGCCTCCTTGCTTCTTGCCTTAATCCGGTGCACTGAGACCTCTAGTTCAAAGAACTTTCTTTAAACCCTCTTCTTAAACTGCAACCAAAACTTTTTCTTTCCTTTCCACAAAGTAGCAATTACAGCTCTGTTGCGTGGCAATTGGGCTTGGGCCGATCAGCTCCTGCTATTAATTAATCTCACAAAGGGGGCTCATTTCCTGGCATTCAAATTGACAAGAGAGCAGAGAACAGAAAGCCCTTTCAAAGCAATTCCAGTTAACTGAGGGAAGAGGTATCAGAAGAAAGAGCCCCACAGTATTTGAGGTAGAGGGCACATTTGATACTACCTATGCTTGCTACTGATTGAATGATTTTGTTAAGGAGAGTTCTTTACTAATCTTTTACCTGCAAAAAGCTCAAGGGCATGTAAATGCAGCACAATTATTGCTAAATTGTGGCAGAGAGGCATCACAGGCCAGGCTTTTGGTTTCACTCCCAGTGCATCTTCTCCAGTTTTCTGCTTAAAACAGAAAGTGTTCACTTTACTAGCACAGAAAAGCTCTTGGAAGAAGGGGGAGGGGGCTAGAGGGGGGGGGGAGATGAAGAGGCAAGAAAGAAGAATAGCAGACAAGAGATTAAAGCTTTTTATTCAATATCTCTTTCGTATTCAAATTGTGCTAAGGGCTCTGTGAAAGTTAGAAGCAAGCTTGTTCAGGAGGGCTTCTAAAGTGTGTACATGGATTTCATGGGAATAGAAAAGAAGCCACGGACTGGGTAATGAAAGAAAGATAAGATGTCCTATATAAAACAACTCAAGAGTGGTTCAATTACTTCAGCAAACCATCAAGCAAGCTTTGAAGATTTGAGGAAACACTGTTAAAATGTAACAAAAAACTCATGTTGCAGGTTTTGTACCACTACATGTTTGTATACTGTGTGAATTACTTAAACTATATTCCCTCTGTGAACATTGTTTACCTCTTTGGGGCTTTTATTATTATTTTTCTGGAAGAGCTATGTTTGTCTGAAAGAGTTATGGAAAATGAAACATTCATGTTTGATCCTTATATCTCTGTGAAAGGGAGTATGCAGTAAAAAAAATGGCATCATTGTTTACAAAAATAAACCTGGGAATTAAAGGTCTGTGGCTGACAGTTCCACATATTTCTCTTTGCTGTTAAAATAGCTAACCCTCCTGACATAGGCTAAATGGTATAAGAAATAATCAACTCCTTTCACCCTGGGAAAGGTCTGAACTGAGGAATGTACCAGCTATAAAAATAAGTCTGCAGTTTAGAAAATACCTATTTTTAATTGCAGCTATCTCTTTCTCTCTCTGTCTCTTTCCCCTCCCCAGTTCTCTATGTCTGTGACTTGACAAGTAACATCAAACATGGCCCAAGAACAAAGCTAACCAACCATGGCCTGCAGCATCCTTCAACCAAAAGTCACCTTTAGTCAAGCTTTGCCATCTAATTTGCAATGTTTCTGCTTGTACTCTTCAAGCAGAAGTCCTAAAACTCTCATGGTATAAAGCTTTCCTGGTTTCTGCCTGGTAAGATTACAATGAGAATGTTGGAATGATTTCACTCCTGTAGCAGTTGTAAGCCACCACTGGCCTGGTTGTCTGTCTTCAGAAATGCAGGGCTGAGCCCACTACTTTCTTACCTGAGTTTATTTCATTTTTTTTTAATAGGTTTTTAATAATATATCTGTAAAACTCCAAATTCAAATTGCAATTCAACCCCTTCTGTGTGAAGTGTCCTGAAACAGTGCTTAATTACCTTTACAGATTAATGTTTTGGTGCCTTTTTTTATTTAGTTGGGTCAAATAGATGGCAATGTTATATAGCATCAACTGAAAAAAGACAGTGACTTATTTTATTGAATCAAAGTAAAAAAAGAGTTTACAAGTCCTTTTCTCACAAAAGGAAAAAGGAATGCCACCAGCAAAACTCATTGACTCATGGAGACAACGAAAACAAGGGAAGAATGAAACCTAGAAAACAAAGAATATCTGCATTTTCCTGCTCCATGATCAAGGGAAGTCTTATAAACTCATCTACAATCAAGATTTTTTTCTCAGTGGACTGTCAAAGATCTCATGCCTCTCTAAAAACTCAGAGCTTTAACTGGAGACTTCAGATGGTCATTAAAATATAGCACTACTCACTTTACTCAGTATTTAACAGTACTTATGCCTTCACAGATTCTCAGAGAAAGGTTATATAAATTATGCTTTGCCCTCTAGTGATCTAAACTCTTAATGCCACATGATAAAACCACCTACAATAAGAAATTATATTCTGCCACTGAGTCTCTGAATGTTTGTTGTGACTGGAATGCAGTGGTGTTAGTGCCATTCTGGATCATGGGCTTTTCCTCTGAAGATTGTCTGCAGAATGGAATTGTGAACTGACACGTTGGGTAATCCAGTAAACCAGTGTGGAAAACCCTTTGATATCCAAAGGCAAGCATTAGTCACACCTGGAACATCATTTAAAAGGTCCAAGCCTTTTCCAAAATTTTTGAATGAATCATATGATTTTAAAAGTTTTTTAATTAAAAAGGAAAACCAAACACCAAAAAACCTAAAAGCCTATACGAAAGAAGCATCTCACTTTAGACTTGCCAGAAATAAAATCATATTCTGAATGAATGATAGCTCATGGGGTAGGACTCATGAATTTAACACCAGCTACTCTTCTCCACCCCTAAAAAAAGTCCCGTCAGCCACAGGAAGAGGCCAGTGAAGAAATTAAAGGAAAGGACAATTTCTGTGTTGTAAATGAACTTTCTTTGTTCCTTAATTTTTGTCATGGTCATTAAAATATACTGGTAAAATACAGATGCAAGTAGGACTATTCTACTACTTCATTCAGTTGTCCCTATTAGCACTGAAGTTTTCTTTTTTTCCTTCTCTTATATATCACTGCATTTTCCTCTATACTTTATTCTCCAATATCTTAGGTCCTAGTGACTCTAAATCAGTTCATCCTTAATAGGATATCTCTATATATCTTTCAAATAGTGGCAATATCCAACAAATATATCAAATTCTTAGATTTCATATACATGTATTTTATATACATTGGCAGATATGAATCTCTTCATGGTGTATTTGGAATTCTGCTCCATATATTAGCTTTTCCAATTGAGCAACATCTTGAGTGTACTCTCAACCTTGCAGCAAGTACAGACATAGCAGATAACTACAACAAAATTTTAGGCAAACTAAGGTTTTGCATATTGTTGCATGCCACTTATTTTGAATATCTTAGAAATATCTGTGAGTACCTCTATAACCTTCACTGAAGCAGTGAGAGATAATCTTTAATTACATTTACAAAGAAATTGAGTGTTCCCCTGGCTTCTACTGTCTTTGTGCTCTCTTCTTCACATCCTACTCTTTCTCTCT
This sequence comes from Empidonax traillii, assembly GCF_003031625.1. Lineage (NCBI taxonomy): Eukaryota > Metazoa > Chordata > Aves > Passeriformes > Tyrannidae > Empidonax > Empidonax traillii. The sequence goes on along the minus strand of NW_020956266.1, from coordinate 161,202 downwards.
CTGTTCTTTCCCTTTAACTGATTAATTTAGATTGCACACTTGTTTAAGCATCACTCCTCTCAGTTTATGGATTGTGCTTAGCACACATAGATAAACTCCAGTCAACTTGGATTTCTATGTATATAGGTGGCATGTAACTCCAGAATTTACCTGTCTGCCTCTAAAGAGTTTAAGTATACAAGTGTTCAGAAATCAAAGTTCTTTGGAAACCCTCACCAGGAATGTGGCTTTTCTTGAGTTCCAGTAAAGTTAATAACTTGATTGAACATTGATGTGAGTTATATTAGGTATCAAATACAAAGGTTTGGTTTTTTTTTTATAAAATACAAAAACCTATATGGAAAGAACTCCTTGGATTCTCTTGTTTTAGACATGTAAAAAGCAAAACAACTCTCAGATTGTCTGAAATTCTTTCTGATTTCTGGAAAACAACTCAATTTCATAGGAAGTAAATAAAAAGCTTATAAGTAACTGACCAACAAAGCAAAGGTCCTTCTGTCTGCCTAAAATGAGCAGTTCTCTATCAGCTTAATAAAATTGTCTGGGGCAATTTTACTGGTTCTGAACTTGATATAAAGACAAATGCTATTCTTGAGAGACTATAAAGCATACCTTTAGATCAATAGAGCATAGGAAATCCTCCAGAGATACAGTCTTGTTTATGGTCAGAGAAGCCTTTTTGGGGGTGGAAAAGGAGAGTTTCACAGTATTCAGGCTCATTAGAGTAAGTATCAGCCTAGAGGAGCCCTAATTTCTTTGAGACTGCAAAAGAGATTCAATTGAAACCTAAGCCCTTTTTCAATTGTGATACTGGAATAATAGATTCTATGGCAAGTATCTTGGAGACGGTGGAAATGGCTGCTCGTTTTTTTATGCATAGTTCACTGATTAACATCTGCCTGATTGAACCCTTATAAACTTGGAATGAACTGAAATTTTATTGAGTAGGCTTGCTGAAAGGTCCCTGAAATACATGTGTACGATGCCTGTGGGCATAAAGATGGGCAAATAAGTGGGACTTGCTCAGGCATCCTTCTACCTGACGAATATACACAGGACGGACAATAAAAACTAGTCAGAGTCAAGGTATCAGGTGGTAGGTGTCCCTCAGATCATTTGCTATCCCTCAGACTTGGATGGCAAAACAGACTTCAGAGATTACAGTAGCAATAAACTGGTTAGTAGTTACCATTGAAGATTTTCTGAGCTTTTACACAGGACAAATATAATTTTAAACTTGGAATGTCTGTATAAGTCTTTTCTGCGACCAGTAGGAGGAGGCAAATGGATATATGTGTTAAAGATTTTAGAAAAATACGTTAAAAAAATGTTCTAGAAATTCAACCACAGGTAAAAGTCAGTTAATACATTTAATGGTGTCACTATTTGCTATGTTCTGCTTTACAGCCCTCTGAGAACAAGCTCACTAGGAGCACAGTATGGGATTCCAATGTCCTTATTCAAAATGAGTAGTGTCTTACTGATTTCCAGAGATGATCGTAAATGAAGGGAGCAACCACTCAGAGTGCATGAAAAGTTAGACTCTGCTCCCCTCCCCTGCAGAGGTCCTCATGGTTCATCACGTGAGCTGCTCAGGAAAGCCAAAAGCAGGTAGTACCAGGACTTCACTCAGCAGGCTATTGAGTTCTCACCAGGATGCTCAGCAGTGTAGATCAGTGTGTTTTGATACTTGGCTGATCCGAATTCTTCAGTCTCGACTAACCAAAATTCTTCAGGTTTGGATCAGATGAACCACACATATTTTATTTAGTGAAGATAAAGTGTGCCCAAAGAGGTTATCTGGCTCAGGAGAGGTATCTGGAGAGTGGGAGAGAGAACAGTGATGTTCAGATACAGAAAACAAGACAATGTACAGAAAACAAGACAATGTAGCTAGCTGAAGCAGCGTGGGGGTGGGGAGGGAAATGTGAAGTAACTAAAAGCATCTGAGAAACAAGTTTCTGACCTGGCTTGGTTTCCTGTTGTCACTCATTATATAAATACTGCATCACCATTGCAACTGGACTAGAAGTCTGGACTATAATCACTGAATGCTGTGACTGTTTTAAGTGTGTGGCAATTGGAGAAGCACCTATGCCGGATATAAATGTGCTGGCATACAGAGAAAATTTCTGATGTTCAATAACCCTTAAAATTTCTCTATTTTCATGGTGATGGAGACATCTAGGTTATTGGCATATAGTGAAGCATACAGCACAAGCAGAGGTACAATATCTGTCCTTCTGTTTACTCATGTAGCAAGATTTAGCACTTAGTTTAACATCACACAATTACTTTTGTCTCTTTGCTACTATTTGAATAGCTTGTATATCTCATTTATTAAAACCACAGCAGTACATGAATAGAAGTTGAACATAGTAAAAAAAAAAGAAAAAAATTTGGGAAGGTGGTAGTGACTTTCTTTCAAGGTATGACAAATATATCCCTTTAAGCTGTGACTCCAGAATTAGAGCTATAGGACTTGTTGTATAATATATCTAACTGATCTTAATAAAAAGAAGTTCAAGAAAAATCTGAAACAATCCTCACATGTGATATCTGGGAGTGATTCTTCACAGAGCTGGATTATAAATACTGGTTTTCTAAGAAAATAAGAAAAAAAGATAAAACAGCTAGAGAAGAGACACCTGTGTTACATTTATTTACAAAGCCACAGAGAAAAATGCACTGAAAACCATACAACTTTGAAGTTCCCTTGGCAAAAATGTTTTATTGCACTTAGTGTAGGCAACTGCTGCTGACAGCTAAGACTGCAGAATGTAGAAATGTTCAATGTTTATAAGGGCACATTTATTGACCAGCTACTAGAAAGGAAGTAAATGAATCAAAGGAGGAACCTACAAGACCTTTAAAATAGGGAAAGGAAATACTCTGACCTAGAAATTAAATAATTTACACAACATAAGTTTTGTTGTGATGTTTTGTTTTGTTTACTCTGCCTCTATATTCCTAGGATTTCATTCTAGGATTTTGTCTGACTGTAAGGCTGTATTCATCCCCCTGACTGAACAAAGGCAACAAGCTGAGTAGAAATGATGACACCATTTAACTAACTCTGTCAAGGAAGGAGCATAAGGAATATGGGAGAAGCTCATGATATCTATTGCTTTTAATCAGCAACAGTGTTGTTTAAACATATGAAGTATTAAGAATTCACTATAGAAAAGCAAATTGCCTACATGGGTGTTTAGTTAACTTGGTTACTCTGGTCTGGAGAATCTTTATGAGTTCCGTGATACAGCATTACAGCAGGTTTATTTGACTTAGATTAGTGAGGATGGCAAAGCTGCAGCACGCAACAAATACTCAGGTTGTAGGTGAATGTAGTTATCTTCATTTGGAAAAATCTGCTCTAGAAAAACCTGTATAAGCTTCATGATTTGATTTTCCATTCTCACATGTATTATGAATGTTGAAGAGATTGAAGAGGATAACCTATAGTCTGTACCTAACTGGGTGTTCTTCTAGTATTGATGAGGAGCCTTCAACAATGCTGAAATTTTTGCACTTAAAGAATTAAGTCAGCAAAATAAGTTATCACTGAAGGTAATGGCATGCAACAATGCAATAAAAAACAACAAAAACAGCCCAGAAGGAAACAGGCCTTCCCAGTGGTTTTGTAGAAGACTGCACAACAGATACCAGCATAAAATAATGAAAGGAGTGCACATTTAAAACTAACTAGATATAATACTTGGAATAATAATAATAAAAAAATTTATAGTTCAGCAATCTATATGTAATCTCTGAGGTCTCATGCTGTGTACACACTAGTCACAAATAATTAGTGTGAACTATAGTAAACAGACACTGAGATGAAATTATCTTAGAGAGAAATGGTGTCAGGTGTATTTTTCTTTGTATCTGTATTATGCACTAGAAAATTCTGACAGCCTGTCAACAATCTGAAAATATTTGAAACAAGTAGTGGTTAAGAAATTAAAAGTGAACAAATAATCTCTTAAAAAGGTAAATATCTAACACATCTAATACTTGGTATGCCATTCTATTTCAATGCTAGTTTATCTAAGAGTTCGATATAACCATTCAACTGTATATTATGTTTAGAATGGTGAAAAGAAATACAGTAGTCTGCAATATTCACATTTCTAATGTACAACAAGACATCCTCCTCAGCAAGGGGTTACAACATAACATAAATCTACTTCAATCTCATAAAAGCAATAATGTATATGTATTGTATTACCATAGGCGAATTTATTAATATTAAAATTTTACAGTCTTATAATACCCCTACTGACTCACCTTAAAGTATTAATGTGATAGGAATACTGTTAATAAATACAAATCATACAGTAGGCATTTTCTTAAAAGTGTGACTTTGAACCCTAGGTATTTTACATGAAAAATTTTTAGCTGCTGTTCAATATTCATTCCCAAGTCATAGACAAAACTAAAGCAAATAGGTAATAATTACACACATAGATTCAGTATGCCCCATGATGACCAAATATTTCTACCATTTTTCCTCCAGAAACACATTCTTCGGCAAACCAGAAAATCTCTATGACGTTGGTGCTGTGCTTGCAAATGGTTATTCCAAACTCTTGAATACTCTTGAACGTTCTGAAAAAATATTTTTGGTCATATATTTTTTTCAGTATGTTAATTGAAGTGTATATTTCAATTAAAGTTTTATCAGTATTTCAGGTATTGGGTGTTCAATATTGCTGATCAAGTCTATTTTCACAGAAATATCAGATACTATTGCAAATTTAGTAAAAGCTATCTAAGTTTTCAGGTTTTTTTAACTACAGAATAAATAGGCTGTAATTTGGCAGCTTTCTTTTACTTTCCCTCTTTTTTCCCCCCTGCTCTTTTATTTTGCTGTTAGCAATTCTAGCTGGTTGAATAACATTTAATTCTATCAAACCTCTATTGGATCCTCTGTAGAACACTCCAGATGTTCTTCACCTTCGTGTAACGTGCACTTTTCCAGCTGTTCATTATTGGTCTTCATGACTTCATTTTGACAATAACACATAAAGCAAAGGGCACTTCAGAGGGATGTTTGATATAAAACTACAGCAGTCATCAACTCAATGTGTTTTGGGATATTTTGATACCATTTGTTTATCTAATTCATCACTGGGAGTGAGGTTCATCTCACCTAACTTTAGACATCTATAAACTCATCTAATCATACCATGGTCTTCTGGAGACTGATAGGCGCATTTAGATCATCAGTCATTTGACAAAATTCCACTTTGGGAAGAGATGAACCATGCCCCAAAAATTCCTATCCTACCCACTCACTGATTATAAAAGCTAAGGTGATTAACTCAGATACAGATGTCGGATTTGAAAACATCTACATTTATTCTTTGTGTCTTATGGAGATATAAGAAATTCTTAAGCTCCCGTGTAGATATTTTGGGATTAACATGTCTGGAGCGTGAAGTAGTGCTGACATAAGGAAGAAAAACAACAGAAAAACCTGAACAGTTGCGCTGCTCAGCATTTTTGAGGGCATGTCTTTGGCTAAGGTAATATCAAGTGTTTTCTGAAATGCTGACATTTGTTCTTATGGATGTGAAGAACCATCTGTTACATTTGCACGTGGCAGTGAAAATGGACTGCTGCTTGACTGGGATATGCCATTTGGAGAGCAAGAGAGGAGTAAGTAAGCAGAGATACAGGAACCTAGCTCTTCCCGGTAAGGCCAAGCTCCTGAAGATAACAGGCCACCTTGTGAATATGGGCAGAGAGGTCCAAAGAGCCCATTCTTCATTGGTCTCCTGAACAACCAGCCTTAAGTCACAGGATATCAGCCTTCACGGTCTTCTTGGAAGCCTGTCTACTCTGCAAATGTCTTTCCAGATGACCTCCTGGAATGATATCGTTCTGCACATCTTAAGACTGATCTTGCCACCATCTGCCTCTTTGCTGAAGAAGAGACCTGTCTATTGGAATGAAAGGGATGGCGAGGCAACTTCTGAGTGAAAATAAAATGCAAATATATGATACTGTGAGCATTATCTAGTGAGTATACAAATAAGCATCACCATCTGTGATAGTTTTTTCAAATGTGATTTTCAGGATCTGTTTAATTTTTTGTTTTCAGTGAAGCACAAAAACTGAAAGTTGTAGGGAAATCTGGCATATTTGCCATCGGTATATACATTTTTTCTTTATAAACAACATTCACTTATATTTCATTTGAGCACTTTTCTCCTCCCATTCCCTTTGTCAAAGAAAATCAGTTGATTGAAGGGAAGGGATGCTTACCATGAGAACAAATTGGCATGGTATTTTGCAGATCAATATTTATTTTTCCTATTCAATGCATATTTTATTGTTAATTGGATGTCGGGCTATTCCTGTTTGGATATATGCAAATATTTCTGAACTTTTTACAGAGAAATAATAATAAAAACTAATTTAAAAAAATGCATTTCAATATATGTAGAAAAACAAATCTAGTTTAGACTTTGGACAGATGGTCTGATTTGGTGCAGCTGAAAAATAGCACAATTAAAACCTAAATATTGTATGTTTCCACACTGCCTGAGTCAGAGGTCAAATATAGGCATTTATTTTTAATTTTGCCAGAAGATCTTGTCTAGTGCACCATATAGAGCAAAACTAAGCAAGATTAATGCATATTCCCAACTAAGTATGATTGGAACTTTCTGCTGGCATTTATACATAGGTTTAAATTCATTAAAATATAACTATTTAATATTTGTTTTATATGACTGAATTAATTACATTTGTAAATGTTAACACTCAATGACAGGTCTACACAAATCACCTCATTAAAATACAGGTACACTGTGTGCCTGAACTCTTAATTTTAACTTGTTTTTAGCTAACATCAACATAACTGCTGATGTTAAAAACATTAATCTATTCAGGAGTTTACTTACCATTTCCTGGGTATTCCTTGTTACCAATAAAGGAATTATTAAAGAAACAAAGAAACTGGTAAAACAGACTGGACTTTGACTGACAGATATCAACTTTAGAAGAATGTGAAGATATATTTTGGTAAATTATTTCCCTTGGCCCAGTTGAGAAAAGAACGAATACAGCATGCAGAAACATAATTGCTTTCAAACTTGCAAGAGTTATCAGGGAAAAAAAAATTAACACAGTTCTGTTCACTCTTTTATGCTCTTTATACCAAAGAAATATAAATTCAAGTGGGATTTATTTAGTATAGCATTTTGGTGGTAGCACTTTTTATGAGATGCCTTCTTTTTGTGCTTGCGGGTGGTTCCCAGTTTTTCACTTTACTGCCTTCCTAAGCTGCGTTTCTGTTGAACAGTCTGACATGTATAAACTACTCCCTATTTGTTCGTTTGTTTTTTCACCTCCTTTTTCCATCAAAGTCATTAAAAAATCCCACCTCTCCTTAAATCTCACTGGTGTTTCTATCTTTATCACTTTCTGATTATCATAGAAGATTTTCAGATTAGAAACTGTGTTTTCTCCAAGTGTGTTAGTCTTTTGTCTAGGAAAAAATATCCAGTTGATTCTAACAGTACCTTCTGTGTCTCCTGAGGCAGGTTTGGTAAAAGCATCAATATCTGTCTTCTGCGTGTGAGTGTTATTTACCAGGTAGGCAGATGATCACATGCCCTGACTAAACACATACGTCACAGAAGAAAAGCTGGGTATTTAGGTTAGCAAACAAAAAACGGTAAGACTCAGATTCAAAATTGTTAGCCAAGCCCTCCTTCCTAAAGAAAATGCCCGAGAGGTACATACAAACATTTTCAATTGCTAATGCCTGCCCAAAAGGCAACCACTTTTTGATTGCTTGACACTCAAAATACCTAGTTTGAAACTTTGAAAATGCTGAGTTGCTTTGGGGCTTCAGATTTTATGGTACTGTTATTTCTAACCTTATACTTGGATTTTACAAGCCAGATACTTTGGATCATGTCCTCTACCAATACTAAACATTGTAAATCACATGTGTGAAGTGTGATGTAGAAAAACCAGTTATAGTTCATTATTACTCTCTTACAGCTCTGCTTTAAAGCTAAATAGGTCAGTGTAGACTACCCTAGACAATGTGCTAATTTAGATTCTACCTACATATCTACCAAACTACTTAAAACTTGCAGTATGCTTGCTTGTTTTATTTATAAAATTTTCCTGTCAAAAGAAATCTCTTTGATCAGCTGAAAAATGGAATAAAAGATTCAAAAAAATGATTTGTGGACACAAAATTTTCAAAGAATCACTGTGTCATTAATTTACATAAAATTTCAGATTCATTTAAAAAAAATGACAAATCAATGCTGAAAACCCGTTTGGTTAAACTATTCAAAAACCTACTGAGATAGAAGCAGAGATCAAAACTGGTGTGCTGCAATTTAAAAAATTCCAGACATATTCTTGATAGGGTAAAGATGCAAAGTTGTGTTGATATACCATTTATATGAAACTGTAATACTTGGCATTTTTATTTACATAATTCTTACACACTCAAATAAATCTTTGTTTAGTTACACTTTTCTTTTATTTCTGAAGCCAAGATGGTGAACTGATATTTTTCAATGGTCCATGGAAAGCAGAAAAAATCTTTGATCCATGCAATTCTGCAAAACTGTATGGCATGCATGACTTCCATGGAAGGCTATGAGTGATCAGTTTTGAAAGTTGATTGTTCCACACCAATATTGGAAACTCCAGAAATATTTAATAGGTTCCCATTGTTTACAATCTCTTCTGAATGTTTTTGAGTGTTATATAGGAACCCGAAAGCTAAGTCTAATCAGAAATGTTTGAGGGGCAAATAAAACACCCCAAACCAAAACACATAATGAGCCCCAAGACAAACTCGTCAAATATATATCTACAGGGAGAAAAATCCCCACACCCTTTGTCTATTGTAAAGTGGGCAGCATATCCCTACTTCCTACACAACTTGATAACCTCAAAAGAAAAAGAATTCATTTAGCTTTTCTGTACTGGTATGTGTTAGTTAATGTACAGTATTGCTTTCAGAACAGACTCTTTATATTAGCTTATTGGTTTTCCCAGATTACAGCCAAAGCGATATATATGAGAAAAATAACCTTTCATGCAGTACTGTGGCATTTTCAGTTAATATTAAGTTAAGAAGTTAAAAAGACATACACAAATTTAAAGATATTTTTCTATTTATGCAGAATTATTTTGATCCATTTTGAAGCTCAAATACTTTCTAGTTTATCGCAGTCAGTTAATTCATGCCTATTATGCTAATTTCCCTTCTGAGCACTTATTTACATTTGGACCACCAGGGCACATAAACCAGATTTGTGATTGTTTTCCTTTAAGAGATAGTTTCTTACAGCTTTACTGCACATGTTTTCATACTGAATTGACTGGAAAAAAATCAAAGAAATCTGAAGAGCTTGGTATGTTCATAAAAAGTGAGGACTTGTTGACTGATATACTGAAAAATAATCTGCATTTTTTGGGCATGCTTTGTAATCAACTCTGTGCAGTAGAGCAATGGCTTCAAGTGATGATGTGTAAGATGTCTCATTAAGTTCATGAGATTTCCTAATATTAAGGATAATTCTGTTTCTTTCTAAAGCACTGTAGACATGTTAAAGAATCAATTAATTTCCTCAATACCTGAAACAAAAGCTGAGTCATCAGTGTTGAAAAGATTAATTTTTTGATTTTCAGTGTGACAGAGCTATCAAGAAGTTTTCATCTGTTCTCAGACACTTCTAAAAAAATTGTGAAAACCTCACACCATTGTCTGATAACAATAAAAGAAGGTGATCACTGTGTGAAATGAGCACGTAGACAGCTGATTCCAAGACAAGTTTTTATTTGCTCTCTCTCTGTTCTTTAAATGTGGTATCTGCATGCTGGTGGCAATGTACATGGCCTTCTGGGCATACTTTCTGACTGACAGCAGACCTAACACGTCTCACGATTGTCAATATGGATCTGGTGGGTGAAATACAAGATCAGAGAAAGCAGATATTGTGTCATTTCAAGACTGTTCTCCCAACCTTCAAAAATTTGCAGCTCGAGGACTACCACTCATGAGTGTGTCTCTTCAATTGCTAATACTGTTTTTTCTTTAAATTATGTTTTGTCTTCACCTGAAAGGATCCCACTGTACCATTCTAGATAAAAAACCCTGTTTAGATTGTCTACTTTTTTGAAGGCAGTGTTTAGGGGAAATATAGATCCAAATCTCAATAAAGTGTTTAAAAAGCATCTATTTTCCAGAATTGTGCAGTATTTCAGGCATTTATACACCAACTGCACATTTTGGACTTCAGCATTCCCTGGATACTTAAATTTGAATGCCAGATTGTGTGCAGGCATGTCCCTGTTTGAAAGCAAAGTTTTGCTTTCATTATGTCTGCTCCACTGTATTTCAAAGCTGAGATGAAGTATATCCTGCATTTCCTCACCTGAACATGCTGAGAACAGAGAAGCCCTCAGAAATGGATGGCAACATCATTCTGAAATTCCACATCTGGACACCTACCAATGATGCAGAAGACCTCATCTGGAAAGATTTTTTAGTTTTTAGTTATGCCTCCACGCTTATGGCTTTTGAGCTCAAAAAAAAGCCATAATCACGGATCAAGAACCCTAAAGCTGTGCACAGATCTCATCTCTTTTACAGATCTCTAAACGCTCCATCTAGGCATCCTGTGATCTGTGATGGTAGTACCTGGGTTTATGCAGCAAGGGCTAATGGGGTGGCGTCTGTGAGAAGGTGCCAGGAGCTTCCCCCATGTCAGACAAAGCCAGTTTCATACAGCTCCAAGACTTGCCAAAGCTGGGCCCACCAGTGACACTGGTATCACCTCTACGGTAACATATTTAAGAAAGGGTAAAAACTGCTGCACAGCCACTGTGAGTGAGGACTGAGACAACGTAAGAGAAACAACAAAACACATCAAGGTCAGCGAAAGATTGGAAGGAGTCCTCCATGCACTGTAGCAGAGATTCTCTTGCAGCCTGTGGAGCAGATATCCTGCAGACAATGGAGGAACCCATGCCATAGCAGATAGATGCGACCTCAAGGAAGCTGCAGACTGTGAAGAGAAGGCTATGCAGGGGCAGTTTTTCTGAAAGGACCTGTGACCTCAAGAGCAACCCACATTGCAGCAGTCTGTTCATAAAGGACTGCACCCTGTAGGAAGGAATCATGCTGTTTTTGAAGACCTGCAGCCCCCAGGAAGGACACATTCTGGAGAAGTCTGTGAAGGACTGTCTCCTATGGGAGACATGTCTCCCATGCTAGAGCAAGAGAAGAGCATGAGGAAGAAAAAGTAGACACAAAGAATTATGAATTGATCATAACCCTCTTTCTTCAGCCTTCTGCACTGCTCAGTGTGAGGAGGAGGTAAATAGTTGTGAGTGAAGCTGAGCCTGGGAAGAAGGGAGAGGCATAGGATTTTAAGCTTGTTCTTATTTCTCATTATTCTACTCTGTTATTAGTTGCCCATAAATAAAAGCAATTTCCCCAAGTTAAGTCCATTTTTCCCATGACAGTAATTGGCAAGCAAATTCCCTGTCCTTATCTTGATCTACATGTAGCATTTCCTTCTCCTGTTCTGTTGAGGAAGGAAGTGATAGAGTGGCTTGATGAGTACCTGGTTGCTAGTCAAGGTCAACCCACCATGAGCCTCTTCTTCTAATTCATTATCTCCATGTTTAATCACAGACATTTTTCTAGATGATGCTACTGAAGCAGGGGAAAAAAGAATATCAGAATGAGGTTCTGGTCTTTGTGTTAGAAGTGTTAATATATTCCAGAGACTAATAGGGACAGCAATTGGGTGAAAGTAGAAACGGTCCAGTAATCATCTTTCTGTTTGTGCTGAAAAACAACCAAGAGGTGCTCCTTTTCCCTTGTGCTCCAGCTGAGGCCAGCAGTCTGGGCTTCAGGGTTTGCCACATTTGCCCTGGGTACCCCAGTATGTTTCCTGTATCCAGCTCTGATTTGCAGTTTATCATAAATGAAAGCTCACTGAGTGAGTCCAGCTAAGTTCTGTAAATATTCCTAACATCACAGCAGGCTTTATGCAGGAGGTGAAAGGATGAGATAAACCCTACACAAACTATTTAAAGAAGCTCTACAGAACATTATCATACTGCAGAAGTAATCCAGCACTGACAGTAGGAATTATTACGTGTCCTAAATGTTCTACTCCTTTGTTGCCAATTCTTTTGGGGAGTTATTAGGAAGATGTTCTTACCTAGAATAGGTGCAGCCTGAAATCTTATTGCAACCATAAATTAATTTTCTTCATAGCTGCAATTTTACTGAGAAAAGTAACTGAAATTTGTGTCTCTTCTTGTAATTCATGATCAAGCCATACCCTTACTCTGTGAAGAGGCAATCTGTCAGAAAAAATATGTGAATAAAATATAAGAACTTTATTTCCCCAACGTTCTTCATATTCTTTATATGTTCATACCTAAAATAAACCATGGTACCACTTTTCAGTTTACTACTTCAAAAAACAGCCCTAATTGCAATGACAAAACACCAGATCAGAAAGCATAAGATTTGTTGAGAAAAAAACATAAATTCCCATTTTATTGCCTCTTTTGATAGCAAATCTAGCAGAAGTCCTGGAGAAATTCTTAAAGCACCTAAATTTTATGTGTGCTCCAATAGCTTTTCTCTTCCCCCAGGGAGAAAAAAACCCTCGGTTAGAGATAGTTGCGGGTCTTGAGACTTATTGTTACTTCAAATAAAAATCACGTGGTTTTTTTTCCCCATATGAGACCAGAAATCAAGTTTTAGTCATTTTTATATGTGAAGTTTTGAATTATATAAGTGGACAAACCAGAGTCCAAGACAATTTTATAAACTCCTACTTTAATAAGTTGCATAAATTCCTTCATACTTTTAAACCAGTGTTGAATGGCAATCTGTCAAATAGGTACTCTAACTTTCTTTTTCACCTCATCATTGATTTCTCTCCTGAGTATTTTGGTTACTGTTGCCTTCAGAATCATAAATGCTATTTGCTGGTGATTCAAAATTAATTGCAAATTGATAAGTGTATATTTAACAATAAGCTAGCCTAATCACCTCACATGTTTATTTTTACCTGCAGAGCACAAAATGCCCGTGACAGGTTTCTCTGTTCATAGTAGTTTTGCTGGAAATTTGAATAGGAATCATCAGTGTCCTGGCAGCCAGGAGAACCAACCATGTCCTGGGATGCATCAGGCAAAGCATTGCCAGCTGGTTGAGGGAAGCATTGAAGTGCTCTGCTCAGCACTGGCATGGCCTCACCTCGAGCACTGTGTGTAGTATTGGGTGCCACAATATAAGAAAGATCATAGAATCATAGAATCATAGAATCATAGAATCACAGAATCATAGAATAGATTGGGTTGGAAAAGACTTCCAAGATCATCGAGTCCAATCCCTGATCCAATTCCAATTACTATATCATTGTTGGGAGTAGGGAGAAAGAGAACTCCTATGAAATGTGGAAGGCACATGTTGTGTACCAGAGAAACACCAAGACAGCTGAGACATCTTTTATAGAATGGAAGGCAAACGCAGTGAAAGGTGCTAGCGAGGAAGAGACATCAACCAACTTGCCTGCTACATGATGTAGCTGTGTGTTTTAAGTTCGGGAAGAAAACCTAATATTAGGTTGGACTCCATTTTACTTTACTGTCTTCTTCCCATAAGGACTTGGTGTCTGCCCTGGCAGGCATAGCAACAATTTCTCTATTGGCCTGATACCCCGAGGTACTGACCAATCACAGGTTTTGGCGGGGTTCCCTTGCCCTGTTGGCGGGAAAACCTGATTGTTACCTCCCAGTTACCACACCCTTATCCATATTCATTTCCCCTGTCCAATGTTTGTGGGAGGATTTGCATGCTCCTCCTTCCCTCCACCCAGTTTCTAGAACCTACCCTAACCGACCCTATATAAACCCTATCCCTCCTCGAATAAAGTTGGATCAGCTTGTTACCCTAAGGTAGATCAGCGGGAACATCTTTCACCCCTGCTTTGAACAACATCTCAGTCTCGTGTTTCTTTCTTTGGGCTCAGAACTCTCAGCAGCGCTGTGCTATTCCTGCCAGGCTGGCACTACTGTGCTCTGCTGTCTTGCATACCTTGAGACCAGCTGCTGCTGCCCACCCCGCGCGGAGACCATCTCCTCGGAGGCTAGTGCAAGAACCCCTGACGCTGGTTCGCTCCCTTCCCTGAACCAAAGTCGCTTCATATCATGGCACTAAGGGCCACGTCCAATCTCTGTTTAAAAACCTCCAGGGATGGTGAATCCACCACCTCTCTGGGTAGGCAGTTCCAATGCCTGATTACCCTCTCTGTGAGGAACTTCTTCCTAACATCTAACCTAAACCCATGTCCCCTTGTCCTATTGTTGGTTGCCTGGGAGAAGAGACCAACCCCCACCTGGCTATAACTTCCCTTCAGGTAGTTGAAGAGAGTGATGAGGTCACCTCTAAGCCTTCTCTTCTTCAGACTAAACAACCCCAGCTCCCTCAGCCTCTCCTCTTAGGACTTGTGCTCATGTCCCTTCACCAGCCTGGTTGCTCTTCTCTGGACCTGCTCCAGCACCTCAATATCCTTCCTGAACTGAGGGGCCCAGAGCTAAACACAATACTCAGGGTGTATAAAAATAAATATAAAAATAAAATAAATGTAAATATAAAAATATTAGAGAGTGTCCAAACGAAAGACATGTAGATATTGAAGGGCCTAGAAGGGAGGAGTGGCTGAGGTCACTTGGCTTGTTCAGCCTGGAGGAGACTGAGGGGAGACCCCATGACTGTCTGCAGCTTCCTTGTGAGAGGAAGAGGAGGGGCAGGCACTGATCTCTTCTCTGTGGTGACCAGTGACAGAACCCAAGGGAATGGCCTGAAATTGTGTCAGGGGATGTTCAGGTTGGATATCAGAAAAAGGTTCTTCCCCCAGAGGGTGGTTGGGCACTAGAACAAGCTCCCCAGGGAAGTGGTCAGAGCGCCAAGCCTGACAGAGTTGAAGACTGCTGTTTCAGTTAGGGACTCTTTCTGAGGCTGTTACCTGTGTAGAAGCGTGTTTCTTTTGACATGATATTTTTGTGATCTCATCTCTGTGTAGTTGGAAAGTAGGAAAATAAAATAAAATGAAATAAAAGTTTCAGTTTAGTTTACTCAACCACTAAAAAAAAAAGAGCCTTGAGGGTTTGTCAGGGTTGTCTCTGGGTTGTCAGTGACCTTAGTTCTATACTTTGAGATAGGGAATAATATAGATGAATTTTGAACTTAAGGTGTTGTAAACAAGCAATATACACTTTAAATTAAGGGAGTAAAGATGGTACACAAATTCTGCTCTTTTCAAATGTGGAAAGTATTGCTGTTCAAGCTAGACTTAGCAGTCGAAGGTTCTCAGTCACTTGATAAATCTGCAGCCTAAATATGCATGCAGCTGGGGCACCTTTGCTGTGACCCTGTCAAATCTTATTATTTATTAATTTGAAAGTTTAAAATGTAGCTACAGGTGCACATCTTGGGCTTTGGGTCTCTATTCTGCAAATAAAGATATAAATAAATAAACTTACAAAATTCTTTAGAAGCTGCTACATTTCTATGTATTTTTTCATTTTCAGGTCATTGAAAGATGTAATGAGCACCAATTAGCTTTAGCAGTTCTGGAGCAAGAGGAGGAAGGAAAGTCTGACAACAGCTGCAGAATTGGAGATCGATGATAAAAATCTCTCTC
Organism: Empidonax traillii; assembly: GCF_003031625.1. NCBI lineage: Eukaryota > Metazoa > Chordata > Aves > Passeriformes > Tyrannidae > Empidonax > Empidonax traillii. Next base: position 145,480 of record NW_020956266.1, on the reverse strand, counting down.
CAAATAATAAAATTAACTATCAAGACAAATTTTAGATTTTACTGACTTATTTTCTTTAGAAAATAGAGTCTTACAGGAAAAATTTTTGCAAACTTCTTTTCAACCCTTGCTACCAAAGATTTCATACCCTACTTCATTCAAAGCCAGATACTCACCTAACAGCAAACTTAAGATACTGAATAGTTTCACTTGTAGGCTGAGCTTGCTTTTTGCCACTTTGATAGAAAATCTATTTTGGTTAAGCAAGCCTCTTCCAGTAGAATTTTTAATAAGATCTTCTAGAACTAGAGAGTACAGCTCACTCTAAAAACTGAGGTATGATCTGTAAACACTATCTGATCCAAACCAAGCAGAAGATGTGTGTGTGGTAGGAGTCTGTGGTGGGTGAGAATTGTTTCCTTGGTGAGGAAACAGCTGCCAAGCAGATGAGTATAACTGAACAGATAGAATGTTTTTAGAAGGTGACTGGATTTAGAACCTTTAATATGCACACAAACAACTCAGATGAAACACAGGTGAGTTGGTTGGCGGAAAGCCATTGTTAGTACTTTTCCATACTACAGCTATTATGATATGTAAAACAATCTTGGCAGCTCAAGATTAGTTTCTAATGGAAAATGTTGCATTACAGGAACTACTAGTAATGTTGCTCTGTTGACACCATGCTACTTCTTGGCAGTCACTTCAGAGAGGTGAAAGATGGAAGAGGGAAGGCAAATTCAGTATGTTGGCTTTTTTTTTTTTTTTTTTTTTTTCCTTACTTTTAATCAAAAGCTGCTTTATCTTCCTGTTCAATGCCAAGGAACACTGACATGGGCATCTGGGAAATTCTAGTGACCTCATCTAATTCATAAGCTCACCTCTGAACAGACCATTGACTGCAGTTTTTATACTGTCCTCATAACCATCCTTTGACATATATTCTATGCCTACCAAGATAATGAGTAATCTTACTTTTATTCCCATCTAATCTCCACTGCAAACATTTCTGGTTAACATGAAAAATTATTAGTTTTCGGTGATACTCATATAGAAAGATTGTAATGACACATATTTTAACTCATAACTTTATGCTCTGATTTCAAAATCATTGCTTTGCTTTCTATTCATTCATAGCGCTTGTATTATTTGTACTATTATTGTGAAAGACTGACAAGTTTCTGCTGAACATAATTATTAGTTAATGTTCATACACTATGTAAGTGAAAATATTTAGTCCTACAGATTCTTATACAAATAAAGTGTTTTCATTGCTGCAGTAAGTACCAAATCTTTAAGTTTTAAAATGGTACCTTTACCACATATGTGCAGTTCAATTAGAGATAAGAAGGAGACTGCTGATGGCAAAGGGTGAATAGCTAAAGTAGTCCCAGAAATCAAAGAAAGAAAATCCCAAACTCTTCAACTTTGAAGGAAATTGGAAAACAGCACACAGTACCTCATGATGCTCAAGCAGACTGGATGCATTTGAGAATGATACTAAGAAAAACGTGTTTCTCTATTGACTAATGCTCTGCACCATCCCTATTCAGAGCTGTACCCTGAAAAGCTATTGGAAAAGTATTCCTCCTAATCATGGGACATCAAAATCATCTGATAGAAAGAGTTTAATTCAATTTTTATATTAGCTACACGGTCTTTGAAACAGATTCAGAGTTACAAACATCTTGCTTTATATGCTATTTGTACTGATGTTAAAGGTAGGGTAAAATATTTTATTTGTGACTATAATTACATTATTGTCAATGTATATTTGCTCTTGGTAAAAGGCAATGAGGGAAAGAGTCCCTCCATATGACAACCATACTTCCAGCCTTTTTATTTTCTTCCCTCGTTTTCCTTTTTCCAGCTTCCCTACTTCTTCTTTAGACTTATATGTCTCCCTTTTACTCTTTTGGCATTTCCTCCAAAATTTTCATCTTTTCCTACCTCCTAATCACCTACCTAACCATTAAAGCCTTGCTTATATTTTCAATGTAAACATAGTGGGCAGGGTTCATCTCGTCTAATTTCATGTAAGTTGGTGTAAAGAAGTCTGTAGGAGTAAGATTTTCCCCTTCTACTCAGGAAACTCCCATTATAATCAATGGACAGAACTTTTAGGAAATGACAGGTATAGTTTGGTTGCCTGAACATTGCTGCCTGGTGCTAGACTGATAGAAATACTGAGACCTGCATCCTTCCATAGACACAACATAGGGCATGAAAAGCTACGTTTAGGCATATGAATTAACCCAATTAAGTCCATCCTACAGTAAATATCCAAAATAAGGCACGCTGTGCTCCTGGTATCCCATAGATGTATGTATGCCTAGGATACTTTTACAGTCCATTGAAATCTAAGTCAATCCCTTCACAACACTTGGGGAGCTTGCCAGCTTACCTTCAAGTAGGCATGTATGCTAGGTCAGCCAAATCAGTCCAGAAATTCTTCTGGATGAATTAAATAGGCTACAGCTAACTACAATCCAACTTAAATCTGCTATATTTAGGCATCTGAAATTGCTCATCTGCAATACAGAGGATTTGTCCAGCATTACACTTAATTGAACACCACCCTTGACTTCAGGTGATTTCAGCAAGGTGAGATAAATCACACTCTACTTCACTGTGACCAGCCATGGAGGTCAGGGAGATGCATAAAAGGTGGGGATATTCACATCTTTCAGAACAATTGATTCAGTCTTCTCCAGACCAGGAGGACAACATTACATCAATAATATTTCATTCAATAAAGGAATTTGTCTTTGCAACCATCAGGGTTCAAAATCATAGAACCATAGAAAGGCTTGGTTAGAAGGGATCTTCAAGATCATCTGGTTCCAACCCCGTTCCATGATAAGCAGGGATGTTGTACTGTTTCTTTTGAAATTACAATAGATTTGGCAGTATTGTGAATCAGCTGTGTATTATACACAACAACTTTGCAGGTCTAGGTATAACTGATAAGAGGGAGCCTTGTCTACAGCTATCACAGTTCTCCCATTTTATGATTGCCTATGTAAGTCTGAAGAAAGTGGTGAATCAGTGAAATTTAGAGATGGATAGAATTTCAAGAGGTTATCTGGTTCACCTTAATGCAAATCAAGTTTTCCTTGGACATTCCTAATTTGTATTTGTCTATCTTGACTTAAAAATCTCAAAAGCATGGGATTAATGAACCTTTTTGGACAGCCTTCTCTGGGAATTTGTCACAACAGTAATTTTCCTGATATGTAGACTGTTTGGTTTTTGGTTGGTTTTTTTTTTTTTTTTTTACAGTAAGGAAGAAATGAGTGCCATCTTTATAACCATCTTTTTCATGGTAGAGTATGACTGTCATGTTCTGCCTCATCTTCTTTTTTATTAATATTATTTTCTAGACTAAATTAATTCTCTCAAGCTTTCCTCACAGGTCATGTCTTCTAAACCTTATCTCATTTTTCATGCTCTCCTCTGGGTTTTTGCCATTTGTCTTGAAGTGTGATGTTCAAAAGCAGACATGGAATTTCAGACTCCTCAGGGTAGGCTGGACAGAATAGCGTTCTGTATCATGAGTGTGACAACCCTACTAAACCCCCGCAAAATGAGAATATTTAGGGTAAGAAAATTTTTTTATCAGTTTACATTTAATTTTCAACTCACTTTGAGCACCACATTTCAGTTCTACTTCATGGGCAGTCATTCCTCGCTTAATAAGTACACATAAAATTTTAGATTAAGAAAAAAAAGTGCTTCCAAATCTCCAGACTTCAACTGATTTCAGAAATGAGTGGGCAGACACCCCCACAGGGTGCAAAATTTACAAGTTTTCATTAAAAAAAATTTTCACTTTTCAGTAAAAAGAGGAAAGGACTAGAGATCAAAAGACAAATTCTACTTACTACAACCTATTTTTCATGATGTAAAATTTTTCAGCATGCTAAACTATTTTCAGACTTATAATTACTTCTGGAGATAAGATATGGGACAGAATGAGATCATTTGACCACCTTAGGGACAACATGTTTAAAGAATCACTGTGGAGCATCCACTAAGAGACTAAAAATGGTTTCTTTCACTTCATACTGTTTCTCATTTTTTGGATACAGATCAAAATAGCAGAATACCATTCCAGAGGCTGTCTGGACAGACAACTAGAGTGTAAGAGGATTGGCTGATAACATAGGCAGTGAGCTTAAAATAAAAAAGTAGGGGAAAGGTGCAACAATGGGAAGTACCAATGGGTAAGACAATACTCTAGGTCACACAATTTCATAAAAAACTTACTGAGGTCTGAATACAGAGTGACATTTCCAGACTTGCTCTCTTTTTTTTTCATAATACTTCATGTCTAACTATTAAAGAAACCTATTAAGGTTCAGTAGATATTCTGTGTGCACCACAGTCAATGACTTTTTTCAATTGACTTGAGGAGGCGTTAAGATTTTACTTTCTGATCCACAGCCTTGAGGCAGCACAGGATTTTTTCCATTACAGGAACTTTACTAGAATTATAATGGTCAGTGCCTTTCAGTCATGCTGACACTTTCCTAAACCCTATGATACCTTCTCTCTTCCTGCTTTTTCTCTATTCTCTCTTCTCCCACTCAGCATCCTTCCTCCTTCCAACAGAAGAGTACAAGGACAAGATCAGATAGCTTTTGAAAACAAAAGGAAGACTGGTGAAAGGAGGGGGGTAGGGGGGACTGAGGTAAGTATTTTCCTTTGTTACTACTACACCCTTAAAATGCAGCTTGTAGTCACTAAGTGGATGTTTGGGGCTTTGATTTTGAAGCTCTTACCCTCTGAGACATCTAAATCAACTTAAATCAACAAGATTGCTTTGAAACAGCAGAATTCTTCGGTCTCAGGATAAAGGAATGAAGGGACTTCTTAGAAGGAGTGATTTTGTACTGGCATTTTACAACCATATTGTGGCCCATTTTTCCAGTAGTTGAGTATTATGAATTTCTCCCAAGCTGTGGATTTAGCTTGTTTACTTTAAATGCAAAAGACAAAGATGCAATGCAGGAGCAAGACCTTCCCACGCTTGACTGGTGCAGAATTGGTATGGTAAGGGGAAGAGTTGTGGGAAGAGCAACACAGATCTCGTCTCTCAGAGCTACTCCTCTGTGTTTTTAACCAGAAGGACTAATCTCATGCCAGTACTCCAAAGTGCTTCCACTGCCAGAATTAGCAGGTAGGCTGCCTCTTCTCCTGAATAGTCTGCAACACTAGCAGCTATTAAAAGAAATATGGAAATTAGCAGTTGAAGTCAATGAATTTGATAGCTCCTACTTACCAAGTTGGTGCCTCAGTGATGAGCTCTAACGAGGAAAAGCTATACTCGACTCCTTATCAACAGCTTCAGACTTGGCAGAGTTGGATTTGGAAGTGAAACCAAAAATCATGAGAAAAGTGAGACATAGTTTAGTGTGACTTTACTTGTACTTTAACCTGAACAGGGCTGAAAATAAATTGATGATTCAGTCATACTGTGGTCTTCTTACTTCTTTTCCAAAGACGCTTTTTCAGTATAAAAGACTGACAGGCTAGAGCCTAATACCAATCTGCATTTAAAAATTGTTTCCTTGTATGTGTGTTTGTGCATGAGGGTTCACATGAATTTATTGTCATTCCATCATTCACAGTGACAGGCATTGTAACTTGCTGTCATGCCATGGCACCTTACAATGATGTGAACTTTAATTTTTTATCAAGATAGTAAGTTACAGTCAGTTAAAGATAAATGCTTTAGCTTAGTCTGAAATGGAATAAAGGCTGGGATGCCTGCAGTGCTAACAGATTAGCAGAGTTTATAACAGCCTTTTGGGATAATTCTCAATTGTCACTGGTACAGTTCCACTGGTAGAAGTGCTCTTGTCCCTACTGTTACTTTATCTAAAGCTAAGTGATCTTAAGGCAAAAATCATGATAAAAGTGTCCATTATAAGTAGGAATTCTACCCAGATTAATATAGGTGCTTCACATTTATATATTTAGGTCTGCTCTAGTCATACATGTCTCTTTTTAATAATGTCTTTCTGGATTACTATTGAAGAATAATGGATTATAATTACAATGATGCATAATAATATCAGTGTAAAATGCATTGAGTACATTGCACACTGGGATTTATTTTTCTCTGTTCAGTATAGAAGGGAACCTACATTGAACCAATTCAGCTTAAATGTCTAACTTTTGGAAAGCTAAGTAAATGAGAGCATTTTCACACGTTTTAATCGAAGAATCCTCATTTCTTCTCTAATTTTTTTCTTCATGCCTCAAGCCATTGGATTTGTAGTACTTACATTTAAGGGTTACTAAACAGGTGATTAAGGGTGGAAAATAGATCATTAGACACCAGAGACACTCTAAAGAAAAACATTTTTGTAAACAAGAAATTTATTCACTCATTTTTAATCACAATTTAACTTATTTTTTTACCTGTTAAGAAACATTTTGGTTTCTCTAATTCCATTGTTCTTAACCTTACATTAGAAATGTTAGAGCCTTTAGCTATTTCTTTACCAATGGTCCTCATAAAAAATGCTAAAAAAAGCAGATTCCTTACTGAAATGCAAGCTCAGCATTACTTACGACAACAACACCAGCACTAAATGCAAGCATATGAAGCAGGAGAGAAAAAAAAAAAAAGAAAAAAGAAAAAAACATACCAACTGAAAACCCAACTCCCTTTGCTATAAACCAACCTCAGATTCAATATGATTCATCAAATTTAATATTGCCATGATCAGTATTCATGGAAAATAAATGATGCCAAATATGCTTTAAGAAAAAAGAAATCTGTTTAAATGGTATTAATGGTAAGGCATACTACAGCAAGGTGAACAACACTGATAATATTAAATTAACCCAAGAGGCTCCCTAATCAGGATCCCTATGCAGAAATCTGCTTGCCAACTGTCGTTCTTTTTCCCATTGGTTTAGTTAAGGGTTGAAGTTCTTCTTGAAGTTTCTTTTTTAATCATTAGATCCCGACCTTACAGTTTTCTCTGACTACTTTCCTTCAGGCTGTCTTTGCTCCTGTCAATTTAGGATTTCCAGGGAATTATTCTTCTTTGAAATGCATATTCCAGGCTTGAAATACTGGCATATGTACACTGTAGAGTAATTGTGGAGGCCAAATGTTTAATTACACATGACAGCTGGAGCTGTAGGAGTCCGAGGCATGCTTGAAAACAACTTATGCCCTATGCAGTCTTAACGAAAAGGAACAAAATAATATATATTTAGGTTTTGTGCCACATGGTAGCCGCTGTTCTCTCTCTTTTCACAACTGAGGGTGGTTTGCAAGAAGTTCAGCTGCTTTCACTTCTGTGTACCGTCTCTCTGAATATATACTTTTTTTTCTCCTTCATACAGTCTAGGTACAAACTTTTAGACCATGCGATCCTGCAAGAAATGTTTGGAAATATTTCAGTTTTTCTTGGGTGACAGAAAAAAAGCTTTTCATGAGCCTTTCTAATACAGTGTTCACAAAACAACATTACTAGAAATGCCAGAATCAATTATAATTTTAATTATAAGAGATATAAGCAAAATTCATATTTTACGCTAATATATGTGATTTACTCAGAAATTAGGCAAAAGGAATAACCTCATACCTAAGGCTTCAGAAAATGTTTATTTCAACCAGCACAATATTTGTCCACATTTATAGACAGATAGATTTGTAGACATATGAAAACACATATTTAATTCTACTGATAGAAATATTCCATTCTTAGTAAAACAAAAGATAAAAGTTATTTCCTATTATTTCCTATTTATTGTTGTTAATGTTCAGCTCTTCATTTGACATAAATAGATATAGTTGCAGTGACAAAGCCCTGTATTGGTTTAAAGCAGTTGGGAGGTCTGACCCAATATTTGACACAGCTTTTTTTATATAAACACACATTTTAAATTATTATTACATTGAATAATTATTATACTTACCATACAAAAGAGGATAAATTTGATCTTAAAATTTTGGAAAATAAGATTTACTTTGTGCATTGTGCTACCTAAGCACATCTTCATTAAATTAAACTGTATAATGAAAGGAATTCCTTTTTTTTTTTTTCTTTTCTTTTTTTACTATATCCTTCCTTTATACGGGATCAAGGTAAGATAATGTAGTGGTATTACTGTTAGTGTTTGACAGGAAAATAGCAAGCATCGTTTTAGCCCCTGAATGTTCATTTCCATGGTAAGAAAAATGTATCACCAGTGCCCAATTGAAGAAGATACTTCACTCCTTGCAAGCAGGAGTTAATGAATATCTATAGCACTTAGATGTACAAAAAGCAAACAAAGAACATTATTATATTTTCCTGATGTCTTTTATGTAAGGAGAGTAATGTGATTGAATTGACAAATTAACTTTAAAGGAGTATTGCTCGGTGGTGTTTGGAATGAACTGCTTTGTATGGTAGTTAAGAATGAACAATGTTGTAACTGAGGAAGTTAAAATGAAACTCCCACCAGCAAACAATTTGAGCACTTGACTTCACTGCCATGAATCAGCAAGGTAACCAAACCTCTCTTAAAAATGTGAAGCAGAATTTTGTTTTTAAACTACTTTGTATTTCTTAAACAAAGAAGGCTTTCTTTGAGACGAGCCTGCTCACTAAAAACGGGAACAACTAAGCATCACATAAATTATTTTTTGGGGATTATTTTTTTTCCCTGCAGTTCATGTGACCTTATTCTGAGAATCTGAAGCTAAGCAATTCTGTCAAATTGTGTTAAATTTTTTTTCAGGTTTTCACGGTCTCTGATTACCCCTCTGTTTAGAAAATAAGTTGGGAGATTTGACTCTAAAGTTCCCAAGTTGATGAGGAGAATATTAGAAATATAACAAACAAACATCGTCATCCACCACTCGAAAGCCCCAAAATGAGATATGTAAAAGTTAGACTGTCTAAAAGTCAGCTGTGGGAGGGGGACAGGGAAGTGCAGCAAGGTAAGCCAGAAAAGTAATATTGCAAAAATGGCTTCTCCCAAGACTCTGCTGATGGAGGCACAGAGTCATCCATCAGTCAGTCATATCCATTTAGTGGGCAAAGCCATGGTCAGTCTCACTTCTACCTTAAGATCAGGAGACAGGCATAGGTGAATATACATACACACCTACACTTACAAATACCACAGCTTGTACTGTTTCTGAAATCACTCAGGGAGCTGAGGTGTATCAAAGTGCACCAAAGTACACCTCAGAATATAAATAACTGTGATGACTGATCTCTTAAAGCTCTATATGCAAAACTCTGAAGGCAAGAGGCCTTATTCCTTGTCCCCCTTTGAAGCCCTTCTATATGCAAACCCTCCATTTTTTATGCTGCAGAAACCATCATTCTGCTAAGACTGCCCTTGTCCAACTCGCTACAATATGGTTATTTTATTTTACATATTTAGAAGACTGAGCTACTAGTTGGAGATGTGTCTCATACAGTTGAAAGTGTTTGATTTCAATCAAGATCAAACAACTAGTTTTGGCATTTTCAGCCTGACATATTAATAGAGTAAACTCACATAATACAGAATGTATGGTGTCAGATCAGAGTATTTCTTAAGAAACTTGAGTTTGAAGCTAATTAGTTATAATAAAAAGTAATAGCTTTTAGCTATCATTTAGTGCTTTTTAGGTTGCCCTTAATAAAGAGTAACATCAAGACAGAAGGTTGTACAGTACAGAGAAAAACATCCAAGTCTGAAGACAGGGGAGATGGGAAGTACTACTTTTAAAGTTTGATAGAAGAGAAAAATGCTTACAATGTTAGTGTTGGAGGAAAAAGGGAAAGGTTGTTGTATGTAATAGATGAAGACATTTGCATCAGATTTTTGATATTTCATTTCACTGCAGACTTCTAGACTTATCCCTTTGTAATATTGTTTTTCCACCTTTGTAGATAAACTGAATGTTAAGTTTCTTATTTTAAGAATCAAGAGGTGCCTACTGATGTAAAAAAAGCTCCTTGGGAAATACAGGACAACATAAAGACACTGTGAAATGTTTTACTTTTAATGGGTAACTTTATCTGGAGTTTGGGAGTGAGCAGCTCTAGACTGGCTTTTAATTCAAACCAGGCATAAGAGTGCATGTGTTGACCTATGGGCTTTGCCAGACCCAAATAAGAGCAGAGGAAGTGATGACTCGAAAGCGAGCCCAAACACCTGTACAGGTCACTGTTGGTCCATCATGCTTAACTAATTTTCCCCTGCCCTCTGACCTAGTTTTCCACAGTGCCATTGAGATTTACATCTTTCATCCTGCAAGCCCTACAGCTGCCTGCAATTAATGGAACCAGCCTTAACTTTCTTATCTGGTAAACTGAAGGAACAATTGTTTTATTATTGTATTGACAAATTATCCTATTAACGAGTGGCTACTGTGAAAATCAATTAAAATCTCTGCTGAAATACTTGAATATCACTGGAGAAGATACAAGGGGGAATTAACTACTGAGTCAATTAACTGTAATTCTATACAGTTCATAAATCAGGTGTGACCAGCACAAAATCTGTGATTTGTTTGATAATTAGAGTATAAAATTGTTGGATGAAATATAGTGTGGCATGATATGGATTTAATTTTTTATTTTATTTGGGCTATGCCTATGTGAGTTACTTGTAACATGTTTGAGATAGATTTCATTAGTTTCTCCCTCTCTCTCTTTCTTGCCGATATTTTCATTCATTTTGGATGGAAATGCCACCCTCCCATCTCTTAAACTCATATGAAAGCAGGAGCAGATTCTTGCATAGCCAAGATGGTCTACCTGAATGTATACTAAATGGAGATCAGCCCCTTACAAACATGAACTGGGCTTAGACTAACCTGTCTGTTTATAGAGATGTAAAGTTTGTTTTAAGAGGAGAGCTGGAAGATCAGGCCAATTTTCTGAAATAAGGTCATGTGGCCATATATTACTTGTCTTAAAGAGAAGAAAAATCCAACCTGAAGGCTAGTTGGATTGTTTATAGTAGAGGCTAGCATTATACTAGAAAGAGTTAGTTAATATATTTTGCAGAGGGCAAACAAGCTTCTTTTGATGCCAGCAAGGACTAGCTGTTATACCTAGGGAAAAAGATCCAACTCCTTTTATTTTAAGAAGTAGTAATACCCTTTCAAAGCACTTTCAGTTAATAATCATTTGTACACTGTCTGGGGATTTGATTCTGCCCTCTTGACACCCCTCACAAAGTATGGTTTAAGAAAAAGTAAGTAAAATTATATGTACTGTATAAAATACACATTATACTTCAAATGATCTAAACTATACCTTAAACTGTGCTTTAGGGAAACATAATCAGAAAAAGCACAGTGAATGAGACTTCTAAGGTAAAACTATACTTTCTTCAAGTATATGATACTTAATGGAGTCAGAGGCTTCTAAAACTTTAAGTGGAATCTTTGGAAAGAAAGGTTTTACTTTGTCATTGAGCTACTACACTTGGAGGTAGTGCAAGAAGGTATATATTTGGATTTTTTGAGGGGAGGCAAGAATGGGAGAGAGGGAAGAAAATTTCTTCAGGAAAATTTTGACAGCTGAGTTGTTTTTAGAGCTTATCTCTTTTGGAGGGTAGTGCGGGTGGTAGAAGCTGGCGTTTGCTACTCTATATGGTATGAAAGAGAGAGATACATACATATATATTTGTATGCATGTATACATATGCACACACACGTACACACATTTTTCTATACATATAAATACACATACAAAAGTCTAAGGAAACATACTGAATAAATTTTGTCCTGTTCTCATATCTCAATTAAACAACAAAGACTGTTTCCTTAGGAAAAAAGGAACAAAGCATTCCTGGCACTGGAATATCAGAAAATGAAAATGTTGAGAGACTGAAAACAGAAAGAGGAAATTAGAGCTATCGTGCACCAGTGAATCATTATAAGTCTCTCAGCTGCTCTTTGGCAATGGTTGCTGCAGGAACATGTCTCATTCACCACCAACAGCTTATGGGGGCTAACACTACAAAGTCAGTGCATAAAAGCAAGGGAGATGGGTGGGTGGAAAAAATCTGCTTACTGACAATGCTCACTGTACAAATGACAAACTTCACCTAGAAATGACAGTAGTCCTTAATGTCACAGGGCCATGGAGTCTGGATAATTGCAAAGTATTTTATACTTGGATGTTTAATAAAATATTACTCATAAGATATTTTATTGTGAACTGGTTTTAGATAATTTTTTTACTACAGCTGTTCTTATAATCACTTTGTAAGTGTGGTCACAACCAGTAACAACCAGAAGCTCCTATTAAAACCAAGCACCACTGTGCTGGGTGGTTTAAAAATGAACATAAGTCCTTTTTTGATGGTCTTGGAAAATTCCATAGAGCAGATAGCATTTCTTTGAGGTTAAAGAGTATATGTGTAATTCATACAAAAGCCAAAGTCTTTCTTTTTTTATCAAATGCTTTTCCTAAGAAAACTGTTATTTGAAAACTCATATATAAAATCTGTGCTGAATTGTAGTGATCTTTTCAGGAAAATGTAATCTGCAATGGCATGGAAAATTGGCACAGTAATGTGTCCTGAAAATGAGGGAATGAAAGAAACTTCCTAAGCTAATACAGTGTGAGAAACATTTGAGCCTAGAGAACAACGTGGACAGAAAGTCAGCTGACATAAATCATGGTAGCTGCAGACACTTGCAATAATCCTCAGCATAAGGTCCTTCAGTTTGATCTCAAGAGCTTAGCAAAATCTCCTGATCAAACTAGTGCAATGCAGCTGCTATTAGATATACATATTTCACTGTGATGGTGAGCCATACAGATTTACAAAAAGAACTGTTGTTCTTTTATAAAGGATAGAGATATATTGTCTTGTTGCAGAGGATTTTGTATGTTTTCAGAAAGCTGGTATGAATATGTGGACATTGTTTCTGGAATTGATTAAGTGCTTGCCTCCTGGCACCATACTTTTTTTAAATGTACTTTTTAAGAATTTTTGAGAAAGTGAGAGTTCTTTTTCACAGGGTGAAGAGGAAATTGTATACAATTTTTTTTTTTTCAGAGTATGGTTATCATTGACTGGTAATACTCATAACGAACAGCTGAAATCGTAGAGAGCAGTTTTGTTTACTATCAATCCATCTAAAGTAATTTGGAATATGCACAAGCCTTCCAGTAAAGATTGACTAGATGGTCACACTCAAAGAGTTGCACTAAATGACTGGATATCCAAGTGGAGACCAGTAATGAATGATATTCCTCAGGGGACCAGCACTGTTTAACATTTTTGTCAGCCACATGGAGAGCGGGATTGAGTGTACCCTCAGGAAATTTGCTGATAGTATCAAGCTGTGTGGTGTGGTTGACACACTGAAGGGAAAGGATGCCATCCAGAGGCACAGTTTTGAGGAGCGGGCCTCTATGAACCTCTTGAAGTTCAAAAAGGCCACATGCAAGGTCCTGCACATGGCTTGGGGCAATCCCAAAACCAAATACAGGCTGGGTGGACAATGGATTGAGAGCAGCCCTGAGGAGGAACTTGGGGGTGATGGTGATGAGAAGCCTGACATGACCTGGAAATGCGTGCTTGCAGCCCAGAAAGCCAATTGTGTCCTGGGGTGCATCCAAAGCTTGCGACCAGCATACTGAGAAAAGTGATTCTGTCTCTCTACTCTGGTCTCTTGATACCTTACCTGGAGTACTGCTTCCAGCTCTGGGGCCTCCAACACAAGAAGGATGTGGGCCAGCTGGGATGAGTTCAGAAGAGGGTCACCAACATGATCAGAGGGCTGGAACACCTCTTTTATGAAGACAGGAGGAGAGAGCTGGGATTGTTTAGTCTGAGGAAGAGAAGGTTCTGTAAAGTCCTTACAGCAGACTTTCAGTGCCCAAAGGGGATTTTCAGAAAAGCTGGAGAGGATCATTTTACAAGTGAATGTAGTAATAGGACATAGGGGAATGGCATTATACTGAAAGAGTATAGATTTGGATTAGTTATAAGGAAGAAATTCTTCACTAGAAGGATGGTGAGACATTAGAACAGGCTGCCCAGAGAAGTTGTGGATGCCCCAACCCTGGAAGTGTCCAAGGCCGGGTTGAATGCAGCTCTGAGCAGTCTGGTTTAGTGGAAGGTGTTCCCTGCCTGTGACAGGATTGGAATGACATGCCCTTTAAGGTCCCTTCCAAGCAAAACCATACTATGATTCTATGATTCTATGATTCTATGATTCTATGTTTAGCTCTCCGATTGGAATTGAATGGCTAAGAATTTTTGACACCACCTTTTGAGGATGACAAACAATTTATTTTATGTGTCCCTGTGCTTACTTTAAATGTGTTTCTCCACGGCTCTCCTTGTGCAGTCTGGGTGTACTTTAATATATGGATTCTAGAGGACGCCTTATCCTTCATTACGATGCATTTAGGTTTTCACTGTTGAAGCCTGATCAAAGCTTTTGCTTTAGGACCGTAAGGAAAAAAAAAATCTTCTTTAACCTAAGAGTAGAGTGGTATTGTTATTGTTTAGTACACAGGAAGTAACAAGGGACCTATAACAGAGCAGAGCAGGCGGTAATAATTAAAAATAACTTACAGATACTCTTGCAAATGCAGGAAATGATTCTGCTTTACCTACTGTTTCATACTAGATATTTCACATTAGTATCCAGGCAATAGAAAGTTCATTCAAGAAAAACTTTAGAAATCTCAAGATTCCTCCACCATGCTCATAAGCAAATGGACTAGAAGTACGTCATTGTTGTTTTCCACAGGCTATTCAGTGCTTATCATTCACCTTTCTCTTCCAAGAGGTCTATCCCCCAGTCAGAGATCAGAAACAATACTTGGAAACCTAGTGTTCACAATCACACAACTGCATGCAGAGCATGACTTGTGAACTCCTCCTAGATGCTGGTTGATGATACAATCCACCCTGTGATGGCAGCTACAGAAAGGCTTGTGTACTAGCATTGCACTGTAAAATATTGGAACTGCAAAATAAATTTATACCATTCATTAAATTAAATTAATTAAATTTATTTAATTTTTACAGGTTTCCTCAATTTAGGTGTATTATCTGTTAGTTTTTTCTTTCTATGCATGAAAAATCACCCTATGCCTGTGACTATATTGGCCTCTAGCTGTACTGCATGTCAGATGACTTTTTCCAGTGCACAGATCCAATTACAATTTGTGGTTGAGGTCACTGGGGAGAAAAAAACCTTAACAGTCTTGAGGTGACATGTGCAGATATAATTTCATTTTTGCCATGAGACAGTAACAAGGAACAGCACAAATAATTTCATTTTTGCCATGAGACAGTAACAAGGAACAGCACAAATGGTTGTCTGCTTCCACTGTGTCCCTTTGCCATGTGGAAATGATCAGACTGTTGGTTAAAGCTATTTGAGTGGTGTTGTCTCCAGAGATATACATACATGATACAAAATCTTTAGGCATTGTGCTTTAATTCCATCTTCATATACAGTCTTGTTTTCCTGGGTATTTCTTCTTTTTTTTTTTTCCTACTGAATTTCTTTATAATCAATTTTATAATATTTTTATATCATGTGAAGTTTCTGTGTTTGCTGAACTTTTACTGCATCAGTCATTTTATATACATAATTGTGAATTAAATATGGCATTATGCAATGCATATTTAGTTATCCTATAGGCAACACCAGTGCCATAAGTGAAATTTAAATTTCACAGCTGAAATTGCCATTCCCTTCATACAACCAGTCTGATAAAGTATCAGAAGAACAACGATATACTCTGTCCACAGAAAGAAGTTCTGTACATTTTCCAAAACCTTGGATAACAATGAGTTCAGGGATGCACAAGCAATAAAATTCAACAACCTTTCATAATGTTTCCCTCTGTAACTTTACCAAATTAGGGTTATAACAAAAGTGGGTAAACTTCTGAATTCCTTTGAGTATGGATGATGGTATAACTAAGAGTGCTGTCTCCTTGATGGGAGCTCAACTCAGCCCAGGCCTTATTGATTTTTGTAATTGGAATATTTCAGATAATATTATCCAGCATCCATACTACTTTGGCATGCCGAAGAGTATTTATCTTATTGTCACGTGAAAAGATGAGATTTCCTTGACCCCTAGTGTGGGGAGTTTTCCTCAGCCTTTAGTGTTTTATTTGTATGTCGGTGCCCCAAGAAAGCCAAGACCCTTGTGCCTGACCAGTCCCCTTGTGGGGACCCTTCGCAGAACAATCCTGCTGGATACGGGGGTGGTCCCACTGACTTATTCAGGGAAATAGACCAACACCATAAGGGACCCCTCAGTGGGTCTTCCCATTTTATTAGTGTGTTACCCACTTCCAGCAGGTGCTAGAGCATGAAAAGGACTTACACTAACAGATTCCAGAATAACACTCTTTATTAATGCAAAAATGAGATGCGTTAAGGTTTGAGGGTTCCTGGTGATAGTATCTGACTGCAAAAGCATATTCAAAACAATATACAGACAAGCTCTAATCCCCAGTAAAAGTATTCAGCATGCATAGAGTATGGTTCTTACCCAATAGATGTCCCTATGAAGGAGAAGACAGGTTCAGCCCCTTGACTGATCCCAGTAGTTACAATAGTGCCTTCCAGAACTTTTTGCCCATTCTCAACTTACTTTTATAATATTTCTTTATATTTAGGTGGAGCTTGATTGACTTTAGTAGTAAATACCTTTGTTACTGATTGCTGTAAAATTCTCTGGATTTGCTTTTAAAGATGCAGTCAAAATAATGATAGAATGCACTCCCAGTGCCGGGTGGTCATGGCTTGGAAGTGGATAACTTTGGGTTGGAAGTGTGCGTTAATATTACAGTTGTGTTATAATGAACTAAGTTCATCCAAGGAGAGCAATTTTGCCACAGCTGTTGGCCCAGCAGCAAGACAGCTTCTCCCATCTCCCTTGGTTGACAGGTGCTTTGTGATTTATCTGCTGCAAAAAGTACTATCAAGTTCCCCTTCCTGCACAAATTTCTACAGAGTGTCTCCACTCTACTCCACCCTCCATTGCAAGCCCCTTAGCAAGTGCTTACTATTGTATGGGGAATCATTATGGAGCTGCCAGTCTCATTGCATCCAAGGAGGAACAGCTGCATTTTACCCTTTAATTTCCATACTGTTATAACTTCTGTTGGGATGTGAATGGAACTTCTCAGTTTCCTCTAATTTTACCCCCAGTCACCTTGCCACACTCCAGCCAATCAGTCTGTCTGTCATACTTTGAATTTATATGACACCTCTGTCCAACAAATGCAACTTGCTTTACAAACTTTAATTTACTTAGGCATCTAGCATCCCAAGGAAGCAGAGAAATTTTGTACAGAGGAGGAAACTGAGACAGAGAAATTATGAGTGAGAGTCATCTTGCCTAACTTTAGAATACCAAATAGACACATAAGTTTGGAAAATCACCTTAGGCTCTCTTTAAAGTTATAGGAAAGAATACATCCAGAATCTTTTATATAATGATGTTAGGATGAGACTAAATATCCTTTGATGCCTTTTATTTGTAGCCATGAATGAAGTCTAGATACTTACCTTTTACTTCAAAATCTAACTTGATTTTCTTTTAAAACAAGATAATCCGCCTAATTGATCAAGGGCAACCAGTTCATGTAATCTTTTTGGATTCAGAAAAGCTTTTGATACTGCCTCTCACAGTATCCTTCTGGACAAAATGTCCATCACACAGCTGGATCAACACATCATATGGTGGGTGAGCAATTGGCTCATGAATGGAGCACAGAGAGTAATAGTGAATGGGGTGATGTCAGACTGGTGACCTGTCACTAGTGGGGTTCCACAGGGCTCCATCGTGGGCTCTGTGCTCTTCAACATCTTCGTAAATGACTTGGATGCTGGACTGGAAGGGATACTAAGCAAGTTTGGGGATGACACAAAATTGGGAGGAGCTGTTGACTCCCTCAAAGCCAGGGAGGCCCTGCAGAGAGACCCCAACTAATTAGAGGACTGGGCAATTACCAACCATATGAAGTTCAACAAGGGAAAGTGCCGGATTCTGCACCTGGGATGGGGCAACCCTGGCTATACATACAGACTGGGGAACGAGATGCTGGAGATCAGCAATGTGGAAAGGGACCTGAGGATCCTGGGAAATGGCAAGCTGAATATGAGTCAGCAGTGCCATGGCAGCCACAAGGGCAAACTGTGTCCTGAAGAGTATCAGGTAAAGCATAACCAGCTGGTCGAGGGAAGGGATTGTCCCGCTCTGCTCAGCACTGGTGCAGCCTCACCTTGAATACTATGTCCAGTTTTGGGCACCACAATATAAGAAAGACATAAAGCTCTTAGAGAGTGTCCAAAGGAGGGAAATAAAGATGCGAAGTGCCTTGAGGGGAAACTGTGCAAAGAATGGCTGAGGTCACTTGGTCTTTTCAGCCTGGAGGAGACTGAGGGGAAACCTCATTTCGGTCTACAATTTCTTCATGAGAGGAAGAGGAGGGACAGGCACTGATTTCTTTTCTGTGGTGACCAGTGACAGGACCAGAAGGAATGGCCTGATGTTGTGTCAGGGGTTAAGCTGGACATTAGACAAAGTTTCTTCGCTCAGAGGGTGGCTGGGCACTGGAACAGGCTCCCAAGGGAAGCGGTCACAACACCAAGCCTGATAGAGTTCAAGGAGTGCTTAGATGATAACCTCAGGCACATAGTGTGATTCTTCGGAAAGGTCTGTGGAGGGCCAGGGGTTGGACTCAATGTTTCTTGTGAGTTCCTCCCAACTCAGCAGATTCTGTGATTCTGTGATTCAGTGATTCTGTGATGCCTATCCAAACTAACTCGCCCAATATCAGTTTAAAATACAAGATGTGCACTCTTCAAATGAAACCACATTCTGCAAAGATAATGCTTGAGCTCTGATTCTGGCAAAGGTTTCTGGGAAGACAAAGATTTAGAAGGAATATTTATATAGTTAATGCCATGGCCTTT
This sequence comes from Empidonax traillii, assembly GCF_003031625.1. NCBI lineage: Eukaryota > Metazoa > Chordata > Aves > Passeriformes > Tyrannidae > Empidonax > Empidonax traillii. The sequence goes on along the minus strand of NW_020956266.1, from coordinate 126,565 downwards.
CTACTCTAACATGAAAAATCCAAAAGACTGTATGTTTTACCTTCTGATAAACATACAAATGCCTATTTAGGGCTCAGATTTTTCTCAGAAAAAAAAAATCTTTAAAATTGGTGAAAGTCTTTTGAGTCTTTTTTTTTTTTATTTTTTTTTTTTTGTCTCTTTCGGTTTCCTAGCCTTACCTTTCTTTCATAGACACATAGTCAAAAATGAATAAAAAAGAATAGAAAGATCCCAAGAAAAAAAAAAGTCATAAAAGCAAGGAAATTCTTTCCAGAAGTGACTTTTTAATTAAAATTCATATAATGTTCTTTACTGTTTTATTTTCTCTCCTTGCTCTAACTCTTATTCATGCTTTGCTTTCCTTGGAGATATTTACCCTAACTAGATCTTGCCTTCAAAACTGCTTCCAAATTTTCCATTCACTGGTGACTTGTTATGATGTCTCTGGAACAAAGTCCACAGCCCTTTTGCCTCCCTTTTCTATACCCTAATATGGGACTGAAAGAAAGGTTCATTTAACCTACTCTCATTTCTGGCAGTGTGATCATCCTCCAAATCCAGCTTCAAGGGCCATCCAAGAAGGAAAATGCCCCCTTTTCTGGGAAAACTGTGAAGGCTTATAACTAATAATTAAATTTCGTAATGATGCAGGGCTCTTTCATTGCTTTTGCCTAAGCATTTACCAGAGCTACCAGAGCAAGTTAGGACTGCCTTCAGAGCTCCTAAGGAGTCTTTAGTATAAAAAAAAAAGAGATTAAAATTAGGATAAATGCCAAATGTGAAACAGGAGAGTCTGATACAGCATGTGGGAAGTGAGGAGAAACTTCAAAAATTTTTGATGAAAAGCAGAAAGAATTTTTATGCACATCAACTCTTGCATGAAGTGACAGTGTTCAAATTAGGGAATAGGTGTGCTGTAGCTTCTAATCATAACACAATAAATTTATGTTATATAATATAATGTAAATAAGAAAAATTAGGGATACAAAGTACCTTTCTGTGCATTTTGAAATCCTCAGCAGCTGTTCAATAGGAAGGCAGAACACAGTCACCTTCTTCCCCCAGCCCCTGGTTTGCATTAATTTTTGTCACTGTCAGAGAGTGCAATACGAGGGATGGTCTAGAAATGGCAGAACACTGTCTTAGTTCAGACATGCTTGCTTTTCAGTCTAACCAAATTGCGTCCAGCCATCTCCTTACAGATTCCAGCATGCAAATGGCATTGATACTGCATATAGAGTTCTGTAAGCCTTTAACAGCAAAGGCTGATCTGGGCAGCAAGGGACCTCTCAATCACTATGTTCCTTGAGCAGAAGATTATTTTCTCTGGGGTAACATTTTCTTAATGCTCTTGGAGCACTTCTCCAAAGTACCTTGATACCAAAGAAGTAAAATTATCCCAAGGAAAACCAGATTTTTTTTCCCCAAATATGAACTTAAAGAAATATACTTCTTTTCCTTCTTTTTTTTTTGTTTGTTTTGCTTTGCTTTGGGTTTTTTTTGTTTGTTTGTTTTTGTTTGTTTTGTTTTTGGTTTTGTTTTAAGACAACTCAGTGATGTTATTTAGCTTTTTAAAAATGGAAAGCCTATGTTTGTCTTTCTCAAATAAAGAAGGTGCAGGAGAAATAATGGCTGAATGTGCATTGTAACTGCATACAATATAATACCATACACTGTAGTCATTAATTAAAAGAAAATGCTTTTTATTATTATTTTAAATAGTTTTTATTCATGAAATGTTTATAATATATGAAACAAATAATTATGACTAACACATTGTCTAATAAAGATGAAAAAGATGAAAATACCTATGAATTTTTAATCTGAAAATAAAGAACATTAACAACCCTTAATTATTTCATCAAATATTTAAAATTACCTTCCATACTAAATTCTATCTGTATGCAATATATTTATTTTTTAGATATCTGTAACATTTTTATGAGTAGGTACATAAAATATCATCAGCTGTTACTAGAGACATCTTGACTTAATGTATTCAACATCTTGATCAAAATTTCCATTTTGTTGATTTTTAAGATAAATCAACAATCTTTGTACACTGTAGAAAAATTTATGTCTTTCTCGATGTGGTTGGATACATAATTAATACTATTACTATGACAAAAATTAAATTGTGCTTTTCAGGCAAAAAGCTTATATAGGTCCAGATTTTCAGATCCCTTTTATGCAAAATGCTTGCATAGTTTCTATGTTCCTAATTAACGGAATATGCTTCTGTTTTGATTGTTTATTTTCCATACAATTGCAGAAAGGCAGAAACCAGAATACCCTTATTGGCCTTCATCTATTCCATGATCTCATTCCAAGATCAAGTACCTATTTAGTTTCAGGTCTGCTGTGGATTATGATATTTTACAGGCAGAGCATTCACAAAAGGACTAGACATTTGGGAGTTTTGGTTTAGGATCATCTTAAATAGATATTAAATATTCCAAAATGCATTCTTCAATCTTTTCTGAAAATCAGGTTCCCTTAGGGTCATAAAAAAAAAAAAAAGGTGTGTAACTGGTACAAATTTTGGTAACTTTGTAACTTAAAGATGGAATTTCTAGTTTGGATCAGAGAGTTCATTACCACACTAGAAGAATTTCTTTAATCTCTGTATCACGATTTCCTGGGAACATCAAAAATTGAACCACTGCCTTATTTCTTGTCTACATATAATACTGAGTCCTCTTCATAATCTTTTGTGTCAAAGAAGAAAAAGAATTCTAGCATTGGACAGATGACAATGACTTGACTTTCTGGACTACTGCATCCACAAACATCTCACGACCTTCTACAGTGGACTCTCTTATTTGTTGAAGATGTCAGAATAGACACCACACTAGACAGCCAAGGATGAAATCACCTTTTACTACCACTGAATAATACAATGTTGTGGTTATATTGTTCTCATCTCCCAACAGGCAAACGTTACTATCTATTTAATGTTATTTTTTCATTAAAATGAAAATGTAACTTTGCAAGTATGGTAAAGCTATTCTGGGTGCAGCGCCTTCTCTGCTCTATTTATATATTTCAAATGTATTTAATTTAAAATAACTTCATCTTTCTAACTATATTTAAGCTAAAAATAGAGAAGATGGAAATTTTCTGAAATTGGGCTGGCACCAGGGTTTAGTGTGATAACAGCTTATCTCTGAGAACTGGGTCGGAACATAGTTTAAATTATACAAGTTTGATTGCTTTTTAGGCAGCTGCTTTGTTGATCTTGCTCTTGTGTCACATAGGAGTCTCGGGCACAAACCGGGATCCTAAGGAAGAGGGACTAAATCAACAAAGAAGAGACAGTTTCTGCCCCACACCAGATGTTTAAAAAACACTGCAGGGTTACATAATCTGTTGCAGTTCAGCTCAGCTGTGTATATGCCCCAGCACAACTTCCAAGTGGGTTAATGGGGGCAGGCTCCCTTCCGTATCAGGTACCTTGTCTGACAGACTTGCATGAGAAATAGGAGCTCTGTCTAATCAACGCTGTGTCTAGTTTTAGGCAATGTTATTACTCTCTGACTTTCATGAGCATTACTGATAATTTATTAATTAAAAAATGGAAAACATACAATTTGTGAAATTCAGAAAAAGGAAGTATATTAAAACATTGCTCTAGGCATGTTTTGCTGCATGTAAATCTGATTTGTTGACACCCTATATAACATACAAAACCAATGCACTTCAGCCCAATATTTTGCTATCTTCCAGTATAATTAATTTCTAGTGATGTGTGTGCGTCCAAACAAGAAGCAGAAAAGGATCAGAAGTAATGAACTTGTCTGAGCATATTCAGAGAGTATACATGAAAAACCATAAGCAGTAACCTTATGCTTCCCTACTACCCAAAGTTCATCAAGATTAGTGACTTTGGCAGAGCTTAATTAACAGCTAGGGAAAATGTAACCTGGGGTGAGGGGAAGGCAAACTGATTAACAGAAACTTTTTGTTTCTTAATTATGCTTTGAATTATTCTCTTTTAGATCCTTCTCACCTACTGGTGGGCAAACTGTATGTAGTTTAGCATTCACATTGAGTTCAAATAAGTCTCAGGCATTCAGAAGCTTATTCAAAAACTGCCTTAACATTCCTACTCAGGCAAGACTGCAAACTTTGTAAAAAAAATTTCATCTCCTGTCATTTTTTGCCTGGTTGGACAACTTAACTGCAGCTTTTTTCACCTCTTTTCATAAGCCTTCTTCTATCTGGGTTAGATTCCAACAGGAAAGATAAAAAAAAAAAAAAAAAGAGATAAAACGAACCAAACAAAAAGCCATTTGAGAAGTACAAACAAGGGTGGTTGGATTGAAATTGGGGTAAATACTCACTAAAGATTTGAAGTGACTTAGCTTACTCAAACTATTTGAGGCTATTATTCAGAGATGACCTTCTGGCTTCCTGAGTGGGTGGCTGCACATGGCAAAATGCAACCACATGCTTGGAGGTGGCAGGTGTTTAATTTTGCATTTACTAACCATGGTTGAAAGAAGAAGCCTGGCAGGGTGATTTGCCTGTGTTCAGCAAATAGAGAGGATGATAATACTCTCTCACAACAGGGCCAAGATCTAAACCAGCACTAGTTCACTGCAGCTTTGTTTTGGGAACCATTAATTTGCTGGAGCATCCCCAAGTGTCACACCACAAGTGACACCACCTGCAAGAGTGACAGCTACTGCTCCTCTCCCTGGCATCACAGGTCTAATGAGATACTTGGAGAAGGATCTGAAAAGAGGGTGCAGTCTCCCCCTTCTGCCTCAAGTTGCAGCAGAAGAGATTTAGATTGGATATTAGGAATAATTTCTTCATTGAAGAGGTTGTCAGGCACTGGACTAGGCTTCCCAGTGGAGCGGAGTCACCATTCCTAGAGCTATTTATAAGACCTGTAGATGTGGTGCTTAGGGACATGGCTTAGTGGTGGAATTGGCAGTTCTGGCTTAACAGTTGGACTTAATGATCTTAGATTTTATGAGTCTATGATTTTATGATTCCATTCTGCTTAGTTGTGTAACTTGTAGGTTTGCAACACATCCTGGTTATACCTCTTCAACAGAGAATTATAACAATTATGTAAGAAAAAAGGGATACATTTGGGACTTCCCCTCTCTCCCCCTCACCTGTATATCTCTTAAAACTGAATATCTATCAAAAAACTAATAGATTCTTGTCCCTGTCCTTCCAGCTATGATGCACTGTGACCTCGCTCCTGCAAAATACAAACTTTGCTGCGGAGGAGAGGCATGACATGTGTTTTAGCATCTTTTCTAAAGTCAATCCCAGCTGTCTTCTCTAAGTAGAACCAAAAGACAATATAGAACAAAAAGAGCTTAAGGCTGAAACTGATTCACACACAGCAGGTTTGAATAACTAATAGCTATATGAAAAAAAACCCAAAACACAACAAAACAGTCAAAATCAAAAAAAACACCAGGCTGTTCCCGGGCTGCTTTTAGAAAGAAGAAACCCTATATTCACTGTATAAATATGGGGGATTAGCATTTGCTCGTTTCAACAATGAAAAGAGATGTGGAAGAGATTCTGTGACAGCAGTATCTCTGGTTACATCTTGTTTACGTAGACTACCTGCTTGTACTTACCTCTTATACCCTGCAGTTTGACAATCATTTATTGGTTAGAAAATAGTCTGATACTATGGCTATGGTTTTGTTTTCATTAGAAGATTATTTGGAAAGAGAAATAGCTTGGATTTTCTAAAAAGTTTGTTTTCTTGTTTGGTTAGGTTGTTTTAAAATGAAGATTATATTTTGTTAGAGAAAAGAAAAAATCTTTAAATATATTGAATAACTTATTCAACTAAGATAACCAAATAGGTTTTCCATCCAGGTAACCAAACTACCGTCTGGGAGCTGTAGCTTCCTAGGAGAGCGATGGAAGCTGTCTTTGCTGTATCAACTTAATTAAATGTCGGCAATGCATTCACAAGAGCAGGACCAGGATGGCAGCAGAGGCAGGCAGAGAATTCTGGATTAAAACCAGTCTCCACAGTTAATTAATGGAATCTGCCAAAAGCACTGAGCCCTTAGCCTCTTGTTGCAATGGAGCAGTAGCTTCTGTGAATGAGGGACTAAGCAAAATAAGGGACTAGCTAAACCAATATTTAAGATGTGTGAAAAGTGTATTAATTATATTTAAGAAAACCCCACCGCAGTTCAGAACGCTGCCTGCTGCCGTTGTAGGTCTCTGAATAGAATGATCAAGGTCTCAGTTATTAACTTGCCTCTGCTGGGATGCTTTTAACCCAGGAAGACACATTTTGAGGATGACTTGTAAATTCCCTGGTGAGCCTGCAGGTGGGGATGGAACGGAGAGAGTCCCTATTAGAATTGCTAGAACTTTCCTTTTTATGCATATATCTCTCAGCCTAGAGGAATAAGGAGCAGTTCAAACAAGCTCTTCTCTGACTACTTTATTTCAGCACGTTTGTGACCTAGATAAGATCATTATCTAACAGCTTGGAGTGAAGTTGAAGTTATATAGTTGTTTTTAATAAGAAAAAATAGTTATAATTTAATGTAATCTATGTTTGTGGAATAGCTGTGATATATTTCTCAGTCTCTGAGCCGTAAGGCATAAAGGCCACTTTCAAGCAAATTATGCAACAGGTCAGATAAAATGGCTATTTTAAATTGCACTGCTTGGGGAGTAGCACAGTCATAGAAGGAAGTTTGTAGTCCTGGGAAGTGCTTATTTTGAGAGTAGAGTAATTAAACAGCTTGCTTAGGATAGTCATGCATTCTCTGTCATATTAAGTTTTTTAAATCAAGATTGGATATTTTTCTCTTGAAAGCAAACTTTAGGTCAAATAAAAGTTATGCCCTTCGTTTCAGTCTCTGGTAAGAATGGTGAAAAAATCATGCAGGCCCTTTCGTAGTCTAAACCCAAAAAATATCATCCAATCTGCATAGGATTACTGCAAAGTAACCTTGAATATGTAGATCTCACCATTTTACCAGTAAAGCAATGCTATATTTCACTCTGCAAGACACCCTCCTCTGTCAGGAAGAGGGGAGCAGCAGACAAAATGTATAAGCCAGTACTATGATCTTCCATGTTCATGTCCTCCAAATGTTGGGAATCTCCTAGTCTGACTTCATGGTGTATTTGTGATTGTGTGTGGCATGGAAATGAAGGGAGATCTCCCTAAACCCTAAACACACTAAACTCAGAATGATGACTTAAAGATAGTTGTTTTCCTTCTCTTTTTTTCATTTTCAAAACTAATCTACTCCTAGTTTTAGTCGACATTTGTTCGGTTTAGGTTAGTACCCTGCTCCATATGTACCACAATTGCAAGCTCTTCTGCTCAGACCTGGTGCTGAAGCACTAAGGCTCCATATTTTTAACTCTTTTATTTGGGATTTCCCTTCCAGGAGTGAAGGGCTGCAAGTACTTAGTGCCTCCTGCTGTCTTTTGGTCTCCTATATTGATTTTCTTTGTGACCTTAGGGTCTGCTTTGACCTTTTGTCTTTTCATATGGGAATTGCTCTGCAGAAAGGGTTGTGCTGGGGATGTGATGAAGAGGCAAGACCAGTCACTTATTTTCTGTGTAAAGCTTCCTTTCTGGTAACTGGCAGCTGTATCTTGACTCTTTTAACTTGGATATATGCACATCAGAAATTATGGTGAATGTCCACGGAAGAAATCTAGATTACCGTTGGTTATTAACTGCTCCTCTAAAATGATTGTGAGTACGAGGAATCGCTTTTGACTTTTATGGTCATGAAAGACAATATTATCTGGCATCACTTAGTTACAGTTAAAGAAGTAGCAGTGGTCTAAAATACTGGACTTGAGGTCTAAATGCTGGCTGTTATAGGTTTTTTACCTGCTTGGACTGATTAGAGAGCAACTCTGTGGAACATCTATTTAAAGAGAAGTTTGCATGAATAGATAAGAAAATGCTGTGCTGTGCCAAGCCTCACCCACCTCTCAGACACTGTCAAATAGTTTGGAGGGGACTGGGGTCTTTTTCTTAGGAGAAACAATGCACTTGTCTTTCCATATAAATCACCTGCAGAGAAATTAAGAAAAAGGATGAAAATAAAAAAGGTTCCTCTAAAACAATAGGGCAGTGTAAGCCCTATATTAGGCATCAGACTGGCTAATTGCAGCCAGAGTATTTCCCAGTGATATATATATTTTGAGCAACCACCAAAAATATGAGGACTTAATAAGTAGCGAGAAGAGAATTTATACAAAAAACAGACATAACAAGGCAAAGTTAATTCATCACAACTTTCACATAAGCCTTTGTTGGGCAGTTGGCCAGGCCCATCACATTATCTGTTTGACTCAGTGAGTCACTCCAGCTAATAGAATTTTGCCCCGTGTTTGTTGTTACCATGGCAATGCAATATTATCAGGCATGTCATGTTCACAGATCAGTAGCAGCGGCGCTGCTGCAGACACACAACAGCTTTCAGCCTTTGACCATAAACAGGAATTCACTCCACAGTCAGTCTGTCAAAAAGGAAGTCGGCTGTGGTGAAGAAGCACTAGTGCCAGTACTACTAGCCTTTTCCTTTTTCCTTTGTGAGCACATTGCCATTATCATTAAAATAACCTTGAGTCGTCATGAATTCATTCATTCACAAACATTGTCAAAGAAGGTGCAATAGTTCAAGAGAATCCAGAGGGTCAAAGAGAGGACTAGTTTTAAATCTGTGCCTATTGAACCTGGAAATGACATAGTCTGTTAGATATAATCTTATTCTTACCATAGCAAATCAAGCTGTGTTGACTGGCACCAATGTCCAAGTCAATTCAGCACCATGAAAGGTTACTAGGAGTAAAGAGGTCATATCCTTTGTGGTATTGCTTTGAGAAATAAACTTAGGCATGTGTGGGAATATTTTACAAAGAATAGCTTTTTCACCAAAAGTGAAAAACAAATCCTGTCAGGAATCTATAGAGACTGCAGGTATTTTCTGACATAGCCATATTTAGTGTTTAAACCAAAGATATAATTACTAAGCTTTTTCAATATTTGAAATGTTTAATTGAGTCATAAATATGCTACTGGATATTTTAATTGCTTTCCAAAAAAAAAAAAAGGTTAAATATCTTTTTGAAACTGCAGGTTAAAACTGAGAATACACTCCATCTCGGGGTTTTATAAGGATTTTAATTTTCTTTCCAACAGACACATATAAAATAATAATAGAGAATACATGGGAAAGTGTACATGGATGCTCTGAATTTGATTTGTTTGATAGATTATGCAAGATTTACCCCAATGTAACCTCTTTGACATCAGCTGAGTTGTTCTGATCTTCCCTGCTTTGAAAGGAGGATTAAGATTCTTGGATTTAAAGTATGGGAGAGAATTTTTGAAAGAACATACTGCTTTTTAATGCCTCTGTTGAATGGAAAGACCTGTTTAAACATTTGTTGTCACATATGTCCCAAAATGTTGTTGACAAGCTATACTGGCATTGAGAGACCCTACACAAAGTTTAGAAATGCATTTGAAAATTATTCCGAACAGTAAAGAGATGATTATGCTTTTCCTTCTGTGGGTTTTAGACTGGTGTAAGTCCACACGTGATTTTAAAGCAGTTGCTGCTAAAATGCTGAGAAAAATTGCTCCATTCTGATAAGTGCTGTTCCCTTTATTGCAGCACTGATTCTTGTGTTACACAGCTGAGTCCACCAAAGTCCTCGCATTCACACTGGTGTAAACAAAAACAGTGTTTGGTGCCTAATATTTAAAATTGAACTTTAAAATGAGTCTTAAGCTATGCTTAATGAATACAGAGAATAAGTCCTGAGATGTAAGCCTTTTGCCCAAAACCCCTTTTCTGCTGAACAGAATGTTTACTCTCAACTTGTGCTACCGCTAAGATATATTTCATCCAGTGTAGCAGAATGGATTTTATATTCTGTGCATCAGTATGAATCTCCCTGAGTTACCATCATGGCACAGATCCTGCAGCCCGGATTTCGTTGCAGACATAAAATAGACTGTGTTTTCCACGTTGTCCAGAGAAATACTAAAATCTAATTTAACTGTGCAGTGTATAACTGTGAGAAGTACCAGTGCTGGAGTTCGTTAATGGCCATGCAATTAAAGTAGCCTTCCTCTTGTGCTTGAGACTTGAAACAGTTTCTCATAATCAGGAAGGAGTTATGGTAGAACTGAAACTTTGCTCTCAACTCCTGAAATGAAGGAGCAGGCACAGCTTGAAGAAGTCCCAAAGATTTGAAGTAATATGAGCTTTTAACTGAAATCCCTTTGCTTTAATAGCATTACTCTTGTTTTATTCCAGTGAAGTAAAGATTAGAATGAAGTGCAAGGGGGAGATAGCCTCCCCTTGCTTTGGGGAGGAATGAACAGGAAGACTCTTTGAATCATGAAATGAGACATGACCACTGAACTGACCACTGTGCATTTGCATAAGTCTTTTTCAGTCAGCCTGAAGTGTGCCTCTATAAGACAGAAGGAAAGGAAGGGAGGAATAACACACATCTATATCTATATTTTGCCTGCTCATAAAAGTCATAATGTTAGACTTATGTTGGTTAAAAGCTATTTCAGTGAAACTGATGCAGCTCCTCTGTTTGACCATCGTTTGATCAGGTCCAGAAAAACAATTATCAGTCTGGCTTGAAAGGGCTCTGAATGTCTCATGCAGATTCCACATGAAGTGGAATAGAGTTTTAAACAGTGAAACGTCATTCAATTCAATAACATAATTAAACAGGTGCAATTTTAGTGTGTGGAGAAGGAATGAAATGCACAGAGTCTGCTCTAGTAGAAATCATGGAATAAACCAGTTATTGTTTGGATCATTACATCTTAGAGTAATGGCTGTTCTGTTTACCCCAAGGGTCAGCAGATTTCTGCCATTCAGTGGCAATCTGCAAATGCATTATAGCTAATCATGTCAAACTGGCAAAGGAAAAAGAGTAATTGACATTTTAAAAATGTGTTTTTAAGGCATAACTTTTTAAAGACTGTGTGATCTACAGTTGAATAAAAAATTCCACTCTGTTATCTAGTTTTCTTCTATCACAGTGAAATAGGCATTTTCCTGGAACTTGACACTACTGTATACACCTTCAATTTTATTTCTTACCTTTGCATGTCACTTTGTATTATTAGTCCCATATTTGCTAACACAACCAAAGAAAAAGAAAATTTTTTTCAACTCCAACTGAAAACAATCTTTCTGTAAAAGTGTAGAAGTTTAGTTCCACATATGAGGGTGCATCCATTTCATGAAGGAAATCCTTGTTACACCTTGTGAATAAGGATTTAGTGAAAAGTATATGTGATATTATATGGATACTAGAACTTGCAATTGCATCACCCGGGTAGTGTGACATATTATAAGTATAATCATAACTATGTGCTTTCATTGCTAGGCAGATCTGGTAGAAGAATTTAGGTATATACAGACACTGAAAAATGAAATTTCAAAGTCATCTGCACTGTTTCAGAAGTTTGTCACAATTATGGCAAAAGATGTTGACTATCAGGACAGGAAAAACTCAGCAAGTACTGAGAACTTTTTATGTAGACCTACTTACACATCGTGCTTCCTATCCAATAAACACCTCTCCTTCCCTTCGGTCTTATCTTGAAAGAGAAGTTTCTTGGAATTCCCTCAAAAATAAGCATTTAATTTTGGCTGCATAAAGTGAACTTTTTAGATATATATAAAGAAAAAATATATATGATATAAATATATAAATGAACTTTAAATATTTATATGTATAACAAAATATACAAATATCTTGTGTTAGCAAAAGAGAAATGAGCTGAAAAGGTGACTTTACAGAAAATGATCATTTTGGGTTTGCAGCTAATCTCAGCATTATTTGTTTTTATAATGTATTGGAAACATTTCAGTATGAAGAGATTTCTAGGACTGAAAAAGAAACAAAATATTGGAAACAATATATTCTTGGATTTTCCATGGGACCTAATGCTTTATACATTTGAGTACTGAGAGTAAGGTGATCTCTTAATTAGCAACCTAAATTTAAGAAGGTAAAAACTTCTCAAGACACTTTTAAGCAAATCCAGAAAAACTCTGATTCAATCATCTTAAAATAGAAAACAATGTGCAAAGAATATCTGGCTAAGGACAAAAGTTCACCTCTTAATCTTACTTAAGTTAAATAATGAAACACTTATCTGATTAACTGTTACTTGGAATAATTTTCCCTGCATGTCTTGTGTCAGAGGTCATTAAGAAAGTGTCCTGAAGGGTATAAGTGGTGGAACCTTAGGTTAAACTCCTACTTCATTACTATAAGTCTGATTGTGCTGAGACATTCAGATGTTTAACATCTGGTATGACAGAAAATGATTAGTTGTGATCTAGACTGCAAGGATCTTGACTGAAGTCAAACTGATTATCATACCAAGTGAAATCATAATCTTATTGAAAACTGTGGCAAAATTCCCACTGACTCCAGTGATTTCAGAGTTTTCATCCATATATTTTAACCTTGAGAACTATGGTAATGCCACCTTTACCTCTAATCATGTATGCAGAGTTCCTTGCTTTTGTAGGTTTGGAGTTCTTATGTTAAGAATAAACACAGCAAACCACCACCACCACCAAGGAATGACTGAGGGGCAAATAATAAGGAAAATAAACCATGTAAAAGGTTTAGAAGCAAAGGATTTGAGAGAAAGAACAAAGGATCCAAAATCTTTGGAGAAAAGATGCAGTAGAAGACAATAAAGAAATATAAAAGGAGAGATGGTATGAAGGCCGTATAGAGAAGACTGCACCCTGGAAGAAGAAATGGACTATAAATGCACCTTGAAAGCAGGCAGGTATGAAGGGATAGGAAGTAGCTGAGCATTCAGTTTTTATGCTGTGTGTAGGCTGAACATTTAAAAATTACACCACTTTAGCAGGTAAAGCCATTGCACAATGACAGTAAAGTTTATGTTCAATTGTTCTCAGCTGCTGTTTAACATTCACAGGGGCACATGTAAACAAATCATTGCACTTTTAATGAAAATCACTGTGATGTTGATCTGTGATTTGTTTCAAATGTTCTTGTTAGTTCCTCAATCAATGTACAAGGCAACATTTTCAAGTGCATTAAAAAGATACTATTTACCACTGTTATGATAATGATGGCTCCGTAATGCCTAACAAATATTTATCCAGTTTGTCTAAACTGGTCATAACAGTGACATTTCTAAAAAGGCTTGTAGCTATTTTAATAATAAGACCTTATCCTGTATGCCAGCTCCTTCAGATTTTTCTCTAAGCCTAAACTGGGTTCAAACTACTGCTCAAGTTGAGCTAAGGTATGGTTTTTTTATGGTTACTGTCGTGTATTGCCATTGAACAGATTAGCTTCATTTTATATCAGAATTTTATAAGACAGAGTTGATTGTATGGAAATAATGAACTTCAAGGTTCACAGGACATGTAATACTCAGTTTTGACAGAAGCACAGTAAAGTTCATACTGATCACCCAAAGAATTAGTCCTCTCTGTTTATCGACACTGAATTGAATATGAGAGATTTTCAGTATCAACCATGAGGCACTAGAAGTGGAAAGGAATAGACATATGGACAACCTCTTCATAAATCAAAACATCTTCATCTCCATGAAGAACTGTTATCTGACTTCACATGTTTTGTGTTCAGTTTATTTTCACTTGAGAAGTATGTTGGGGTAATGCATGAAGTTTAAAAAAAAGTTCCATTTTTAACAGAATTTCTGTTTTCCTCAATTGTTCTGTTTTTGTAGTATCCTTCTTTCCAATATCTGTAGAAAACAGTCTATTAGAAAAAGAAACAAAACTGTATTTACAATGTTATCAAGCATTATATCAGTTAAGTCAACACAATTATGGTTATGACATGGTGAACTGCCAGACAGAAGCAGTCTACTTATTTACTACTAAATTTGTTGATTCAGTGAATGCTAAAGTCGTTCATTAATTGTTCAGCATAATATTTGTTATATACTCTGGAATATGTCTGAACAGGAGAAGGACAGGAAAGAAATACCAAAGCTGAACAAAACTGCTTCTCTAAAATGTTTTAGTCTTAAGGAGTACTTTCACTGGAAAGTAGGTATGTGTGAAAGTTGTGTTCTTTACCCGGCTTGCCTACACAGAAATGATTCTTCATAAGTTTTTCAGAGATCAAGTGTTCTTCTATGTATTTTATTATTCCTCCTATGCCTTACCTTTCAAAACCTCTGTGGTTCATATACCAATATAATTCTAAATTTCCCAACACTATAATCATCTTACTTGAAAAGATCCGCTGTAAGAATTGATAGATTCAGGAATCAAGTCACAGCTGAAGTGTGAAGAGTAGATTTATTCCATCATTTGCAGGGACACACATAGATTGCTAAGTCAAAACATAACGGGGCCAAAAAGTACCAGCCCAATCTGGGCTTTGTCTTACATATCGAAAGCCTGATGCACCCACAGAAGGATCGCTTGATTGTTTTTACAGTTCTGAATTTTCTCTCTCATCTCCCTTCCCCCACAAGCCTATGGGAAAAAATGCTTTTAAGTCTCTAGCAACATTCTGTTATCTTCCTTGAGAGGATTCAGTTTCTCTCAACAGACGGAAAACAACCCAAAGGATACACAGGATGTGAAGATTCCCACACTGAAGCAATATTCTTAGCATTATCCAGCTGCAAGGTTGGTCTTTTTGAGAGAAAACTATGCTAAAACCAACTTATTCTCCTCACCAGTCTTCTGTTTTCAACCCTTTCCTCCCACATCCACTGATCTTTTCCAAAGCTAGCCATTTCTTCTTTTTATTCTCTGGGACAAAAGGATTCAAGTTTGGATGAAGGAGATATGCAGGCAGTAAATATTCTGTCCTTGGTTGTGGTTTCATGTGAGTTGTTCCAGGGCAGTGACATGAGCTGAGCTAACACTCTCCTATAATATACACTTCACCATTGTATCTCTAGGCTCTTTCCAAGATCCTCTTCTTAGCCCAAGAGCAATAGCAGGGCTGCAGGATGAGGAAGGTGGGCATACTGCTGTACTGTTTCACCGATACCTCTTGGTATTCAGAGGCGGCAGTTTACCATGCTCTCTCTATCTGATCTGAGTCACAATTTTCAGGCAAAAGCACTACCCTTGAGTAGAGCCTGAATCCCCAGCAGCTTAGTCTAGGCTGGTGCTCTGGCCAAGAAATCAGAGACTATGCATTCCTTTTCTAATCCTGCAAGTTGGATGGTCCCCTTACCAAAGAGACATTTAGAACAACACTTACACACCAAGGGGGTTTTGTCTTTTTTTAAACCTTCATAAATTCTCTGACCTTTATTTTGTAAAATATCCCTGAATGTAGTTTACTGTACATTGATTTTAATAAGTATTCTCTACAGAACAGTATGTATAATGTTGGAAATGGTATAATACAATTTTCCTCCACTGAAATGCTACGGAAAATTGTGCATTTTATACTGATATGTGCCACATCAATAATACAGTTTTTATATCTTATTTGTAGCTATTGATCTCAACAACATAATGAAAAATTGATTGCAATGAAGTACACTACTTCTTAAGTGTAAATTTCAATGTCAAATTATTTTTATCTATGCTTCCCAATTATAGATGAAGCTTATACATTTATATACATTTGCTTTTACAAAACTCTGGATCAGTAAATTAGATATGACAAGAATCTACTGGGTCAATAGAAACCTTGCTACTCTCACTAAAATATGATTCCAAAATTAAATACACTAGTTCCCTTTCTTCATTATAGAAAGAATTAAAGTTTCTGTATGTGATATCACCTTCCTGGGCAATTTAACAATTTGAAATAGGGTCCTAAATCTTAAGGGGATATGGACACACAAAGTATTTTATTGTATGGGAAACTGCTGAAATTCATGCACTCACTCTGGAACCTACATGGCAAAGTAAAAAAGAAACAGCATATTCTTTTTTTATCTCTTGAGACCTTATTATTTTTGGGGGAAAATATTTGTGTTTGGGAAAACCTTATGCTATTACAACTGACAAAAAAATGTGAATGGCTTCCATACTAGGTGAAGGGGAGACAATGGTTTCTACTTTCTGTATTGGAAAGGTAGAGTTCTGTAGAATTCTGCAGATTTCCTCATCTCCTTCATACCCTTTTGGGAAATCAGACTGTTCTTCTGCTGGGTCACAAGCAGAGGTTATCTCCAGAGAAAGATCATTCTTCTTTCTGCGGACTGGGACACTTAATGCAGAATTGCTTCTGCTTGTAGAACTGCTTGGAAAAATAGCAAAAATATTACCAATTCAATTAGACACACTGCGTATTTCATAATCAACGGAGTTAGGTTTCCAGCTATGTCAGTCTGACTGGTTTCTTCACTCAGTGAATAGACAGTTAGTTCAGACTAAAGCCTGTATTTTAGGGCCTGTGGTTGGAGATGATGAATCTCGCCATAAGGGTTGCAAATGTTGGCTTGCAATGATGGCACAGCATTGTCCAACCACTATCACATATGTAATAATTTCAGTTATCTCACTAAAATAAGCTATCTCTACTGTCATGAACGTAGATTTTGGAAACATTTGTAGGACTAAAGGTGCAAAAATGACATGAGTGGTTTTGAAGGTTTTGGGTTTTTTGTTTTGTTTTGGTTTGTTTTTTTTTTAATATCATTGAGTAATGTGCCAGTTCTTCAGTTTCTCAGTACAGAAACAAAAGTGCCTTCCCAAGATGGCTGCAGATGCAATGCTGACTGGGGAATGAAAAGGGAAAACATATCTAGGGAAGATAATTTATAACAATCTGCCTCTTTTAGCGTTGACAATAAAAGGAACTTGCCCAATACCTGGAGATCATCTCAGTCATAATCTGGTGTTCAGGATATTTTTTTTTCTGTCCTTACAAAATAATATCCTCTCTCTGCTTCTGTATCTGTTTCTCTTAAAGGGGGTATTATCATTCACCTTTTTAAGAACAGGGGAGTTGGTTATATTTGTTGTGACTAGTTGCTGAAAAGGGAGGAGTAGAAAGACATTTCACACGCTGTGGTAAAAAGAAAATGCATTTTCTCATGTATTTTGTACCTCATACTTCTCCAGACAAAATGTTTGACAGTTAAGACATCAATAATACTGCTTTCTACAAAGAATATCTCATTTTCATAAAGGTTGTGTTCATGCTGAAGTCTGTTCTATAGTGGAAGTATTTATAAGGTCTCTTCTTCCTGGTCAGCTGCCTATGTTCATTTGTTGACATTTGATCCTATCCATCTTTCAGATTTGGTTGATATCTGTCATGGGTTCAGAATTTATTGGAAATCAAGTTGAAAATATGACTTGAGCATGGTGGCTATTGTTTGCAGGAAGGCCAGAGTAAATATCTGGTCTGAGATGATGAGAGCTATTTTCCCCCTTCACTGCACAAGTCAGATTTTGTTACAAGCTGACACTGATGAGTGAATGTACTGTCCCATGCCAGACAGGTAGTCACTTTGACCCTGTCCTTAGGTGGGTGTTTGGTCCACAAAATGAGGATATTCTGACAAAGAAAATATCAACCAGTATTTCAATGAAGGCTGGCTTTTATTGTTTCTATGCATCCTTTTGAGGATGGAGTTTTACAACTTTGCAAATTCACTTCAAGACATCCTGAAGCAAATGTCCTGTGAATATGCATATTTCATGACAGATTTTTAAATACATCCCACATAGGAACTTAAAAGCTATGCAAATCCTTAAAGAGAAGAAGATGATACTCTTACCCATTAGATAATTATTGTTATTATAGTTACTGACTAACAATCAATGAAGGCTTCTGTGTGAGCTGGACTACAGGAAGGATGCAGCAGCATACCCATGTAGGAAGAGGACTTTCCCCTGCCACTTAGAGTCCCGCTCTTCTTCATTTAATTCCAGGACATGAATAGGCTCTGTGCACCTAAAATACTTCTTCCTGGGAATTTAGTTTGAGCTGTATTGCCGCCCACATATACATCAGCCAGTGGTGAAAACTTGAAATAAATCGCAATAATCATATAGTGAAAGCTAAGATTATTTCCGCAGGACTCTTTGAAACCTAAGAGTGTCATACTGAGACCAGGCTGAACAGTGCTTCCATCACCCTAATTAACTTACTGATGTTTCAAAGCAAAGAGCATGTCAACACAGCTGCATGAGGGATGAACATGCATGAGTAGCTGGAAGAACTACAAAATATTAAAACCAAATAAACTGAAGCCGAAGTCGGAGAGCTCCAGAAAGAGGCCAAGGAAAAGCTACTTGACTTGACTGCGGAGGTGTCATTTGCAATACTGCTCTACTGACAGATGGAGGCTCAGAATTTATCTAAAGTAAAATAAAAGCAAACCATCAAACACTGAAATAACTGTGGAGATAACAGATGTGGTAAAATCATGTTTGTAAAAAGGTAATTATTTAAATGGATGTTCCTCAATTAAGGAAGGTTAAAAACAGCAAATGTAGTTAATGCTTTATTATTTATTATTTAATACAGTTTACTTGCAGGCTAAGCCTCTTGAGAGAGCTAGCATTGATGTCCTGCATTGCTTGGCCGACTGAGTACATCAATGAAAGCTCAGCCACAAAGCTGACAACTGCAGTATCAGGGGTCCTCTGAGAAGGCTGTTGCCCATTTGAAGGACAAAGAAATCAGGAAAGAAATATCCAAACCCTAGTAAATTTGTGGTGATCACTGTGAAACAGCTATCAGAGGAAAGAAGTGTTAATTTATGCTTTTGAAAGAAGGTCTCATTTTCACTCCCTAGCCTTTTTCTAAGACAACAGCCATTGGATAACACAAGTGAAGCAATCATCCTGTCTCCTCAAACTTTCTATTGTATGTCAAAAGTTAGTGTGACATATAATGAGCTGCTAGAAGGGTTGTAAATGTGTTGATTTACACATCATCAAACACTTGGAGTTCGAGTTCAGTTCTTGAAGAACACAGGAAAAATATACAGCCAGTTACTTTGACTATCTCATCCACATAAAAATATATTGGAAATACCTTATCAGGTGCTGAAGAGTTCAGTTCCCTCTTCCCTGATCCTTAATGACAAAATAGATGTAACCTGATTCCTACTAGACAAGCTACAGCTATGTTTGTCTTTTTATTCCATGAAAAACTGGAAATAGAACAGAGAAGTTTACAGCAATTTTTTTTTAGCCTTCAGGAAATAACTGGAACAGGTTGACCAGAGAGGTTGTGAAGTCTCCTTCCCTGAAGATACTCAAAAGCTGTCTGGATGTGACCCTATGCAGTGTGCTCCAGGGGACACTGCCTGAGCAGGGAGTTTAGGCTACATGGTCTTCAGTGGTCCTTTACAAAATTACCCATTCTGTAATTCTGTGTGATTTTGTGTAATGAGAGTACTCTCAGTATCCAATGGAGTAAGAAAGAGAAGGGATAACTTTTTTGGCAACCGTGATTTGGTTTCAGTTTTTGAATTGGACATTTCAATTAGTTTCTCTCTCATCCTTTCCAAGAATCCTTTTCAGTCACTAAGATGCATATTTACAATAAATTAAAAAATCAATTAGATGAAATGCACCAGTTAGCAGCCGAGTGACATCTAGAACAACATTTTGCACGTTAAGCCATACTTTATCTAGCTCATATATTGGTTTATTGCAACATTTTACACAGACAGCTACAGGCCCTGGCTGAAATGCTTTGAGAGAAGTCATGCTTCCTTCTCATTTAGTGATAGAAGTAGTTCATCTTTTCATGAAGTTATACAGGTCAAGCCAAGACTAGATAAAGGAAGACCAAGAAAATTATATTATGCTGGCTGAAGGAACTAAATGATTTTTTTACCTAGCTAAGATTGTTAAAGCACAGTTTGTTTACAGAAAGTGTCAGCAACCTATACGGCCAAGTGAAGAAAGTTTTAAAATTTACTTGGTTCACTGCAATTCTACTGAAGGAAGTCTAAGAGTTAGACCAACAATACCAGGGATTGTCTGTGTAAAATTCACCTGCACAATTCAATACTGTAAAAGGAAAAATCTGCTCTGGCTACTTATACTAGACATCTCCGGTCAGCGGAGAGAGGCAAGTATCTTGAAGAACCATCTTCATACAGTACAGACTGCCCTCAGGAGGCATGGTCCTATTGATCACAAAGGGCTTCTTGATAGCTATTTGAGACCAGATTCCATATTATGCCTATGCTTTAATAAGTTTCACTCAGGCTGTAATAAAAAGAGTGTTAATAGCATATTTATATAATATGCATGGCATTTCTAAGTTGCCAGATGGAAATAAAATTATATTTTCACTGGCCTTACCTTTAACATTCACTGATGTGATCTATACACCATGAATAATGTTCTACTGTGTTCTCTGCTGTTTCAATGGTACCATTGTCTGTTGCAATTAGTTTGGCATTGTTGTTTCCCACTGACATAGTTAATCATTCAACAATTCTTTTGCTGGTTGCCCTTCCACATCAATGTAAGTAGCAGTATTAGGGAAATGTAGTGAGTTTCCAGTTTTAGGTTGTACATATAGGACTTGATGAAAAATATTTCTGTTCTCTCTTACTCTGGTACATCCTTTAGGAGAGGGGGTTAGACTGTGTTGTTTTGCAGGACTATGTGTATCTGCAGAAGGAAGCATTCAATATGCATATCTGATCTAATTTCACTTAATTTAACTTAGAGAAATAGGAAGTCACATAATAGCCTTCTATCCTTATCCTTAATTTGTCAGACAGGACTAAAAAGAGTCCTCTAGCTTCACAGCATGCTAAAAAAACTGATTTATATTTTACAGAACTTTTAGCTGAACTTTCTAGTTTTACTTCTAGAATTTCAATTCTCTCTTCACTTGTCCATTAAGTGTCTTGCTGTCATATATTTTGATGTAGTAAATGTCACCTAAGTAAAAGAAAATGAGCATTTTATTAAGGTGACTGGAAAATGTGGCCTAGTACTTACTGGGACAACAACTGGGAATCTCTGAAACCTCTTGCAGCTCAAAACTACTTTTTCCCCCTTTGGGAATTCTCTTTAGAACTGTAAGTTCAAGTTTAATCAAAGTAGTATTTATTTGTAAAAAACTGTACACCAGATGTCTGCAACCACGAAGCCTATAAAGTATTTTGTTACCAATGTGACCCTGATGGTTTCAACAATTACAAACTGAAGCAGGTCCGTTTACACAAGTCTTTAGTGTTAAACTATATGCAAACAAAACTATGTGGACTCAGAGTCTCTAAGACAGACACATCCAGTTTCACAAATATTCCAGCAAATGAAATCTTAGAACTTGTAATCTACTAAGTATAGCACAAAGAACATGAAAATCACGATGCAGTAGTACTTAGCACTTATATATAGCACTTTACATCTTCAAAGTACTGTGCTAACAATATCTAATTAATCCTCCTCAACTAATTAATCCTTTCCAGATCAGGAAGCTGAGACACATTAATTACAATTATTATTTATGTACTTATATAGCACCATAGGTGTGCATACCACTTTACAGACTTATAGACCAGTCCCTCACTATTATAAGCAGCTAAAATTTGGTTTTAATACTAATAGGAGAAACTCATGGCATGCAACATTTGAAGGAAAGACTTTCCCTGGAAAACTTGACAACTGTGCCCCAGATTCTGCCATCAGATTTGTCCATAAGAAAACACAGTAAAAGACAGCTGGATATAAGGAGCTTTGTTGTTATTTTTTGTACTTTTTAAAAATTATTTTTAACAACAAAAAAACCCCACCTGTTGTGTATGAATTGCTTTTCAAGAGAGTTCAGAACATGTCCAAGCCTCTCAATGCATGACTTATCAATAGCATCAATTATTATGAATAATATCTATGATGTTGGTAAGTTCTTATTTTGTGTGTCTTACCTATTATGAAGAATGGAGAAGATGCTGAAACAAAGAATGGCTCAATTTTGTGGACAAAATATTTAAATGCTTATGTTTGCAATTCCTCTCTAAAAGATAGTCTCAGTTGCTTCAGATTCTGGGTTGTTTTACTGGAGAACTAGTTCTATTCATAGTGCATTATTTCTCAGTGCAGCATAAAACAGAGTTTATAGGAGAGATTATTGATCATAATGTTAAAAATTACTTAATCTGTAGCACGAGTGCTTAAGTAGAAGTAAGATTAAAATTAATGATTCCCTGGTTCCCAGCCCATTGCACATTCCCTTAGATGAAGGAATATTATGGGGAAAATAGAGAATATTTTAATGATGATCAGAGTATGACCTATATCCCAATTCAGTTTCTATCCTATCCAGAAAGTCCTTGCTACTAGCAGGACGCCATGCAAAGAAGTCCAAGGACTTTGCCAGGAATAAGCTCTAGTAACCAAACCTTATTAAGGAAAAATAATTGTTAGCAACCTGCAAGCTGGTTCAAATCTGAGAAGATTGCTCCTTGTAGAGCAATAGGTTGCTATAATAACCGAACAAAAAAATCCCTTCAATGTATTATGGATGGTCTAAAAATGTCTTCAGAAACAGTTAGAAAAATGCATGTAAGGGAAAATATTTTTTAGTCTGAATATGTGCGCTCATATCACATCCTATGATTTTTGCTACATTTTAATCTCAGACTTCAAGTCTGTATTTGATGTAGTTCTGTGAAATTCTTCATATGAAGTGGATGGAATAAATCTTGTCTTTTAGAATTTCCTAGGCTGAGGGGGTTAGAAAGTACATGGCTCAGTCCTCAGCGAATAATTTGTAGCAAAAAAATTGGAAAAACTTTGGATTTTTATGTTTGTGTATTACATATTCCCTATTCTAAATTATTCACCACAGTTCTTCTGACAACAATTCAGAAGCCACTCATTTTAAATATAGGAAAATGGGATTCAACTTTTGAGCCAATTAGCTATGACTAGCTGTGTTGCTTCTATGCTATAGCTCTTGACCAAAAGTGAAGAACACATTTTTGTTGGTNCCCCCCGCCCCCAGTTGAGACTGTAATGCTTATTTAGGTAGGAAGAATGTAATTTCCTGAACTGGCATTTGTCCAATATATGTGGTTTGACCTCCTTCTAATGGAGATTTGTTTATTTAAAGTAGCAGGGCACAATCAAAGACCAAGTGTATTTTCAGAGGAAGAGGTGAGAAAGTGAAAACAGGGAGCACCAATAAAGAATTCTAGCCAGGAATAAAACACCTAAAAGTGTATTGAAACAGTGTTCTGCAGTTCTTCAATTAATCCCAGGCTGTTTTAACTCATGCAACTGGTACTTACAAGACAAATAATATGAGCTGACGCCAACCAGTCTCACGTTTTCATTAGGATAAGCCATTATTATAGAGTGCTTCAGATATATTGAGTGACAGTGAACTTTCTGCTCTCAGGGTGTTGTGGTGCAGCGCTTAGTCTTCCCATGGGTTCGGGCACCTGGGCTTATGCCTTGCTTCAGGTGTGTGCAAAATCACCACCACTAAGTGAGGTATAAATGAGTAGCAGAATGCCTGCCAAGCAAGTGAGGTATAAATGAGTAGCAATTTATTGAGGTTGGGATTAAGTGTATGTGTGTCACTGGTTAGTTAAATGGGAATGCCTTTAAGTATTAGAGTGTGATTGGCAACTTTGGGCTGGACTGAAGGTGACCTCTTCTCTAGGCTTCTAAGGCTCCCAGCTTGGGGAAAAAAACCAGCACTTGGGGTTTTCCACCTACTCCTTTAAACCATAATGTTTCAGCAGGCTCAGATGAAATCTATTTTCCTCTGGCTTTTCATGGATCTAATGCAAAGTTCAGCAAGACTTTTACTTTCATGAACTTTCTGAATGACTGAGAAAGCCAAGGCTAAGGAATTCACAAATACTCCTTCCCCACTCCTCTGTCCCCAGGAGCTGAATATACAAGTGGTTTTCAATTATCAGGAATGAAAGTCCTTATTATTTCCTTCAGTCAACAATGTACACGTATTACTGTTATTGCACACCACTAGGGATAGTATTCCAGTGTAAGAACTCTCACCATTCCTAGTCATAGATCACATTAGTCTAGCTGTGCACTAATTATTGTTTTGTTATTTAAGCTTTCTGAAAGCAACTAGCTACAGCAGGATGAATTTCACTGCAAATATTTGAATAAACTGAAAGACAGACACAAAAGGAAACGCTGAATATAGATTATTGCAGGAACTGAGAGATAACTTGACTTTAGCCAGTGACTATCCAGGTATCTATCAAGATTTTGGAGCACTGTATCTAATGACATCTGATAGTGGAAGAATTACATGGAGCATTAGTGGAATTTATAGGAGGTCTGGAAGACAAAAAGTGTGCTAAACTGGATATTGCGCTGAGATTAGGCTGGTGGCTGCAGGACAGGTACAGAAGACTGGGAGATGGAGAGAAATGACCAATTTAGAACTGTAAGGAAGAGAAAAACCATTACTGATTTGTGTAATTAAAGGCGACATGGGGAACCATCAGAGAAGGAAGAAGTCCCCAATCATATGTTTAGGGTGATATAAGATTGATAGAATGAAAAGGTTCATGAAGACAGGTGAACTTTAACTTGTTCTTGCAACCAGAACAGTGTTATATTTCAAGGCAAAATATCTAAAGGTGAACCTCTCTTGCCACAAGTCAATCGTCTGAATAAAGGTAACTCATTCACCCCAGAGGAGTTATATCAATAAAAAAGGAGAAATGAGGAAAGAAAAGGAGTTTCTGAGAGTTGGATTTTTTTTCTGAGACTCTGCTCCTTTTTTCAGCTGTCAGTCATGAGCTGTTTATGAGAATTTTAAGAATAAATGGGCAAGACAATCCTCTGAAGATATTAAGTGGAAGCAAGAGTTTAGGTTGTTGCTTTCTGCCTCCTTTCCTCCCCTCTCTCTTCCTCTCCATTCCTCCCTTTCTTCTGCTTCCTCCCTCTTCCCTTTCTGTCTTCCTCATTTCCTTTCTTTTCCTTTCACTATAAGCTCACATGGTGGAGTTTTTGAACAGCATGGCAACATATCATCAAAAGCAGCAAGCTTGGAGACAGCGCTCAGGTCATTCTCCCAACCTGCTCAATGAAACCAGCTAGTTCCTGTGCATTGCTTGCTGACAGTAGCTGATTCTTTGTTGATAAAGAAGGGTCAACATATATAATCAGATTTGAGCTATTCCTTCCCATGATCAAAAGGAGGAGGTTCCCTCTTCCCTCATTTGAAATCTTTACTGAAGTACACAGTCAGCAAACCTCCCTACTAAGTGCCTCTGCAATTGTTATAGGTTTGCAGATTTTTTCTTTCCTCTCTCACCTCTGCCAACTTAATAAAAACTGAAGCTGTGGATTCCTATCAAAGCTCATGCAGAAATGAAGGTAAAAGGAAGATTCTTTCTCTGCATAATTCCAATACTGATGAATTAAGGCCTAAAATGCCTTTTTGTATTTCAAAAAGCATTCAGAGTCCATGCTTAAAATCGAGATTAGCTCCATCAAGAAGCAGTAAATTCAGCAATAAGATTTAATCTCTGTGACACTCAAAAGACAAGATTCAATTATATTCTGTGATCTTAATTGAATTACAACACCCCCCCCCCAAAAAAGTAATGACATTATTTTATATTTTCCCCAAACCCAGTTTCTTTGGATTGAAAAGAATTAAATAAGCCATGGTTTGAGAAAAATATGTTTGTTTTCACTGCCTAATAATTCACAGCTTTGCGGAGAAGCTAATATCCTTTAAGTAAAAGACTAATATCTATCCTGGAAGTGCTTTTTTTGACCCATCTGGTTTGTCAGAAAAGTCTCCTACCTCTGATATTTATACAATATCATGCAAATGTCAAAATCTGAATGTCATCTTCAAAGACCCTTTTATGTCAGGCAACCCCTTTATAGGGAAAAAATAAACAATTTTATGTATGCATGCTTGATGCCAGTCCAATTAATAAAAGCCTTTTTTGCTATGCTTGGCTACAAGCAAGTTTCTCTTTTGAAAATGAACAGAGGGAGAATGAGATAAAAGGTCTGTATTGTTTCCTTGCAAATTTTACAGTTTCATTTTTAATTTGTGTTTGGATGTGAGGATCTTGGTGCAGATGGTGTGATAGTCCACAGTATGTTCTGAGAACCTGAAATGATAACAAAGATATGCAAATTGAGAGGGTGCTTTGGATGAAAGCCAGGATATCCAATTTCACAATAGCTGAAAACAAATTGATGTGCCCAGCAAACTACACAGAGTAGCACTAGGAAATGTAACAGTGCCAAAACAAATTATATTAATGACCTGAACATTTTGTTGAATTCTATTGGCTAGCTGTAATGTTGGTTACATTTGTCTGCGTTGGCACTTCATTTACTGCACAAAACAACTTTTGTAAATGAAAAAAAAAAAAAACACAACAACAAAAAAGAAGCATTTAATGAAAAATCAATCTTGGTAATTACAGAATAAAGTTATATAGGGATTATTTTTGCATCCGAGAAATGTCCACCATATTTCATGTGAAAGAAATTGAAAAAGTAGATAATCTTGAAATTCAGAAATAAGATTTGGAATTATTTCTATGAGGAAAGATAAATCTCATCCTCTTTAATGTTTCAATCTAAATCAGCATTACATTTAGTATTAACAAAATAAATTATAGCATTTCTATTATTTGATAGAGGAATATAAAGGAGTTGCTTTCAAAGAAAATATATTGGTGTAAAGCCGCTATCTGAAGTACTTCTGAAACAGTAACGTTATTCACATTTTTGCCAGTGTTAAAATGGGAACCTGAGCCCTTGGCTGTCACTTCTGTCTTCCCTTCCTCCTCCCTTTAAATGAAAGATTCCTGTCTCCAAGTGAAACACATTAAACAGACTTTAAAAAATTGTTCCTCTCCTAAACTATGCTTAAATAGATGAGAAAAAAAGTCTGTCACGAATATTTGTAGATTGACTGTCCCTTAACAGTTCATATATTTTTATGTGAATATCTTCCCTCTATTTAGAATACAAAGTCAAAGACACTTTCAGTTTTCATAAAATCATATATTCACAATGCCATGAATTGAATACACCTTTCGCATATTTCAGTACTCTGTACTGAATAATATATTTGAACTACCCAGATCCATAATCTGAATATTTTTAAAGCCTGATTTTGGATTTGATTCTAAACAGATGAAAATTTTTTTATTTACAAATACCTTAACTAAATTAGGCCTAGTAGTGGAAAAAAATAAACTGAATTTTGATGTGCTTCCTCTGTAGCCAATAGTCTGCCTCCCGAGTTGGCACAAGAATGCTAGTGTTTCAGTGGAGAAATACCAATCCAAGACATTCAGACACCATTAAACTACGTATTTTGTTTTTATTTCCAGAAAGACCACTAATCCTTGGTTCATCTAAAAAAATCTAAAAGGGCATTTTATAAAATACTAAATTAAATTAAAAATAATGGCAGATGCACACCCCATGTCCCCCATTTTGTATACTACTGTAACTTAAAGGTGTTATGAATTGGTATCATATATTAAAATGAGAAGTGTTACTTATTGCTTGCAATTTTATTTTAATCTCTTACAAGAATGAAAACACGTACTGGCAGGAAATTCACTGACCATTAAATATGAAGACAATGTGCCTCAACTCTTCAATGTTACCTACTGTAGATACACTTATATTTGTCCTATGGCCACAAAACTGTTCTTGGAAAAAGCCCTTCCAGCCATATTTTCCACTTGTGTTGACTTCAGCCTTCTTTGTGAAGAATCTGTAACTAAAAAGTAGGTGGTTCAAGACAATGCCAATACCCTAATTACAGTTATTGTGATTTCACAGATAAGGATAAAACAGACCTGCACAAAACCAACCCATAAACAAACAAAACCCCCCAACTTTCCACCCATCAAAAAATAATAAAAGCCCAACCAAAACAAACAACAACAACAACAACAACAAAAACAACCCAATGCACTGAAACCTCCTTGGTACAAGCTTTTTTTTTTTTTTTTAATATTCTGTTTCTTCTTCAAAGATCTCAAAACTTGAATCCAGAAGATCCTTTGCAGATGAATTTGCCCTGGCTGACAGAGAGCAATGTTTCAGTAAGTCCTGCAACCCACTCTTGCACTTGGCCTAAGATGTGGGAGATTTGTCATGGAAAAAAATGGATGTGGAGTTATGGTCATTCAAAGCAGAATGAGGTGGACTGGGTAAAAAGAACTGAGAAAAAGGGAGAAGAGCAAGTAATCTCATCCTTGGTCCTAAGGGACTTACACAGAAAATACAGTCCAGGTGTATAGCTCCTAGAACAATGCTTTTGGGGAGTCTGTGGCTAAAGTTGATAGTCAGAGGTTAGCTGCCTCTTTTTACATGTATAAACAACATGTGTAAAAGACCTCATGGCCTCCCACTCAGAAAAAAACCCTCCATCCCTGTGACAGGGTAGCAATCACATTCATCTCCAAGAAAATGTGTGCGAATGACCCACATCAGTTCCTTGAGCCTTCTCCTCTGCTTGTGAAAATAGGAGGAGGTGGTCTGGTTCTGTGGTTTTTACCTCATCCGGCATTCAGAATGATTCACTGAATGAACATGGAAGATTTTAAAAGGTAGGATGAAGGTTTCTTGGTGGCATGCCCTGCATGAAAATTGCAGTTTCCTCTCAGCAGATTGGACAGGGGAGATGATAACGCAGGTTCCCCGGGAAGTCCTTATAAGCTTACATGACTGATCTGAGGAGATGGAAGACAAATTAGTGTGGGTTTTTTTGTTTGTTTGTCTGTTTTTTTTGAAAAACACCTCAAGAAAAATGCACGCACTGTGTTTAGCACTAATTGCATTTTTAAGGCACATGTCTCCATTTACTTTACTTTTTCCTTTATTACACCAAGAGTCTGTGTTCTCCTGAGTGTATCTGTGCAAAGGAAGAAGTGGAATAAAGGGAATGGAGTTTATAAGCTTTAATGCTATTCACCACTTCTTATGCGAATTGTGGGCTTTAGTTAAGAAAGCCACAAAGTGTAAATCTACTCTTTGCTTACAAAAGTGCTGGGGTTACCTGGCAGTGGCAACAATGCAATGAGTCCTGTGCATTGGACTATGCTTTAGGATAGGCTTGACAAAGATGGGCTGCACCAGAGGTGTAGGTGCTACCTGGGGTGCAGGTCTGCAAGACCTCTCTGTGCAGCAGATCACGCCTAAGTGCTACTGGGACCTGCCCCTGTTGCAGAAGGTGCACATCAAAGGGCAGGTCCCACCACAGCTGGTGGAGAAATGTCTGCTCCCCACCACAGGCATGAAATCAGGTCAGAGAGTGACAGCCCCAGCTGAGACAGTCCCTGCTCTGCAGTGGCAGGCTGGAAAACCCAGACTTTCAGTGGAAAACTGGGAGCAGCTCCTTCTTGCATGAAATGTGTAATGTCTCTTTTTAGCTGCACGCTCTCAAGCCTGAGGTGCTTGTTCCAAACGCTCCCATCTCCCACTGACTTCATTCCTCTGCGTTACTCCCACACTCTCCTCAGTAGGTGTGCAGTGCTGTGCCATTTATATGTTGCACACAATGTGTCTGAGAGAATAAGTTCAGCTTTTCTGATTAGGCACTGTGCTATTTTAAAAACCTTTTTTCCATAGCAAGTTGAAGGTGTAAGTGTGAACTTGACACACATTTGTCAAAGGAAATAATAATAATAATAAAATCCTCACAAAGCAATTAATAGCTTTTATTAACTGATGTATCTATGTAACAGCAAAGTATAGGTTTTAGATGAGCCTGGAAAATGACCCTTGGTAAAAACCTTGCTAAAAGGAATACCTTGGAGCTGTCCATCAGTTGCACAGACGCACACAAATCCTGAGCAGCGAGGCAATGTACTCTCCGTCTTCATGCATAATACATACAAAATAGGTGAAGTGGTATGTAAAGTGAATTTTAATTGGTTATAATTGTCATTTCATTTAGTAAAGTATTGTCTGGAGACCAGGATATCAATTAGCACTCTATGGACTCTGTTACTTATGAAAATATGCATATATAGAGATGATATGCTCTAGCAGCAGATATACTTTAATTAAGAAAGTGGTACAGTAAATTAAAGACCTTTAAAGTATTAATTAATTGGTGTATAGATCAGTTCTGAGTTTCAACTTGCTAAAGTTAGGATCACTGTACCTGATTTAAATGAGATGAGAAATAAATGTGCATTCTGTGTTGTTACTAGCTTTTTAAAGGTGCTCATTGCCAGAACCATGTTAGTTTAAAGATGAAATAAATGTATCTCTTCTCTATACGGCACCTAAGTTTTATCTTAAGTTTGAGCTGTTTAAGGTTATAATTTTTTCATACTAAATTATCAACCAAGAGTGTTTTGTCAGGAGTCTTTATCCTGCTCTTTGTATATATGTCCTTCATATCCCTTGTTATTAATAAACATCTTGGCATTATTAAGCTATAGAGAAGTGACTGATGTATTCCACATTGCTATTAAGTTGTTCGTTACCCAGGAGGTATGTTGGTTTGTTTTTTTTACCTTCTTCTTCTCCTTTTCCATGGGGGATGAAGAGGGACCTGTCCCTTTTTAACCACTTGCTCCGAATGACTTTTATACCCAATATATGTGAGAAAAGAGGATGAATGTCACCTCTCTTCTCTTTCTCCTCCTGTCGATGCATACTCCTTCTTTTGATTGACAGCTACTAATAACCTTCCTGCCCTAAGTGCCATGGAGACACTTTATTAGGACAAACAGCCAAGGAAATCTAGGAATGAAGCCAAGCCTGCAGTGAGTTATTATCGGGCTTGTATTTATCTCAGCTTTGTAATTTTTTTCATGTGATATGCAAATCCTGAAATAGATCTTCCTCTGTTGAAGGACAGGTCCCTCTGTTAATTGATCCACTGAGATTCAGCCTAACCTCTTTTAGCTATCAGCCAGGGAAACAGGCTACATAAAAGAGACTCAGTGCTGTATACAGTTCACATAAATTCACTGTGCATTCTACAAGGAAAACTTCCTCACAGAAAATGCATTTTTAGTTCCTGAACATATTTTACATATCAGTGTTATCTGCATAACAGATCAAACTGATTTGTTTATTTGTTTATTAGATATGTATGAGGGTACACTCTTATAATCAAATGTGATTTTAGATGGAGCTTACTTTTTTCTGGAATGAAACAACACAAACATGTATTGTAAAAACACATTAAATGAAATTCAGACATAATGAAAATGCATTTGTTCAAAACCACCGTTAAAAAAAAGAGCTACATTACAGAAACGCTTTATTACTGAGCAATTTGACTGTTTGGGAATTAGCAACACAGGTGCATCTCCCACATGCCTTGAGATTCTGCAAACATTTCTTGTTTCTTTGTGGAGATTTGCAGCAAACATGGAACATTGATTCAAATAGGTTTTTAATAGCATATTAATAACAGCAGCAGGATGGATTTACCTCTGCTTTGTCATTCTATAGATATAGGTCCATTTAGTAAGCAATTTATTTGACAGGGAGCAGAATTGGTAACAAAAGAAAATGTTCATGGAAACACTAATAATAATAACAATCATAGTACTATCAAAGAGTCCAGAATGAAAAGGGGTCAGGATTAAAAGTGGTATTATTTTTGGATTTCCATAGCATATTTCAGCCATAAGAATCCCAAAGATCTTCATCAACCCCTCATACAGTGACAGCAGTACAAGTACAGCTATCATTGAGACAGGGAAGATACCCCAAGAAGGGGCAAATTTGGAGCTGGGTTCAAACTCTGCTGAGTGAACAGGCATCAATAATGCTCACACAGTGTGGACCAGCTTTCATTCTGACGCTTCATCTGAACCACCACAACATGAAATACAGGGCAAATCTATTACTGAAACCTTCACAGTTTCTCAACCTGAGAGACAGAGCGATGTGCAGTAATGAGGTGTGAGGCATGAAAGCCTGTGCTCTCAACCCAGTTCTGCCCGCCAAATTATGTCATGGCCTTGAGCAAGTAATTTCACCTCTACTACTTCAAAATGAGGATGATAAACCTTACAAGGCTCAGTCTATGATTTTAACTCGGTACGTATTTGCAAAATGTTTTCAATATGTGAAATACTTATGCAGGTACGAATAATTTTTGTGACTACAACCATAGTACCTGGAGTGAGAAGCTCCTGAAGGGGTAGGGTTATTAGTGTTGGCAAAGATGCAAGGGAATCTGCACTTTAACTTAGAACCCAGACCTTTCCTAACACTGGAAATCATAATTTCCACAGCCAAATTTCATGCCTTGCTCCTATGGCTCCAGTGAGGTAATGAGAGAACTTACACAGGAATACTTTTACATGTTAAGGAGCTGAGATCTAGAATCCATGTGCAACAACAGCACTTTTGGACATGTTTGATTCCTGCTAACTTTAGTCACATTATAACCCATGCTTATAGGTGATGTGTTTAGGGCTGACAGTGGTGAACACCAAAAGTGAGCTTCTAAATTACTGGGCTATTTTGTAGTTTCAGAAGTATCTTTGAATTTTAATGTGTTCTTGAAAGTCTAGCTTTTCTGAATGAGGTGATTTAGAGATGGATTTTACAAGTTGAGTTAACTTCTGCTCAACTCCTTTATTCTTTCCATCTGTTCTCAAAGAATTTTCCATCAATTATTGTGTAGAAGTCAATTTGCCACACAAAGCTTTGGTTTGCAAAGCTCAGTTACCTGTAACTCGTATATGTGCTTTGTCTTGGCAGCTCTAGATAAAATGCCTGTGTTAAATAATATATATAAAACATTAACTATGGCATTACAGCTTGAACAATGTTAAATAATAATGGATTTTGCAGATGATTACTGAATTGATATTGCAGAAGTTTACTCCTTTGTATCTTCTGGCTGAGGTCATTGTGAGTAATGAAGATGTGAAATAAAATTATTGCTCAGTCCTCTTCAGATTTCTTCCTCTTTTTCTTCTCTGCCAATTTCACTCTCCCATTTCTTCTTTGGTCATTTGCACAGTGTTGTATTAAGTTTGAAGGAAATGTCTAGCAAATGACATCACTTCAGGGGCTAGGGCTCTGCAGAGGAGTAAATTCATCAACATGGGATTTTACAAGATTTTAGAGAAAGGGTGGAGGGGGGTATTTCAGCGAAAGTGTTCATGTGGCATTAATCACTAAGTAGTAGGATTTAGAAGATTTTCTCTTCCAAAAAAAAAAAAAAAAAAGAGTTTTGCTAGTAGGTTTTCAATCTACTGGTTTTTGACATAAAAAATTAACTGTAGATAAGAGAGAGAACAGCATTTCTCTGAAGAAGTGTGTTTTGAAAACAAACTTTTCTTTCTGTGACTTCTGTTTTGTTTGAGTAAAATTTATCCAGCTGAAATAAGCTATACTTTTGTGCCTAAAATCAGAAATTTCACAGAATTTTTGGAAGCAATTCTTTTTCAAGCATGAAATGACAGTAAAAGGCAAACATCTTACATTCTGAGGAATTTTTAATTTAACTGGTTTTTTTGTGTGTGTGTTTTGTTTTTTTTTACTACAGATATATCAGGACAAGCAAATAAGATTTCAGCTATAAAAGGATATACAAGTAGAAAGTTGGGTTCTCAGTAGACAGAGACATCATATTGTATGTACTAAGAGCTCTAAAATGCTACTGTAGAATTGTATATTTTGTTATGTTAGATGCCACAAACCCAAGAAATTAATTAATAGAGTTTCCCAGGTTGATTCTCTGGGAAAGGTGATTTATATATGCAATCATTCTGTGAGAGAGTAGGGCTTATTCCTATAGTTTTCTTTTTAGTATTTATTTGTTGCAAACTAGCTCACGTAATTTGTGATAGTTTTAAAGGACAGACAGTGATTTTCTCTCTCTCTCTCCCTCCTTTCCTCTCTGTTATGTATATAAAATAACGTTCCGTATATACACACATACACATACATGTATATGTATGTATTTATATATAAACACACATTTGTGCAGACTATATTTACTAGCTTATTGTCAATATCATGGGAAACTTACATTCAGTCTCAAATAACACGGTGGAGGGTTTTTGAAAACAGTTGGCAAGGCTCTCCTTACTTCTCTGGTATCACAATTAGGACAGTGTTAAATGCTTTGGGAGCAGCTTCTTAAGTAGTGAATAAATGAAAGAATATTATGACAAAACAGTGCTGTTTTTAGAAACCTACTAATAAATAAGATGTGCTAATTTTGATTAATCAGGTTAGTTAGAGGCTATAAGTACATAACTTCTAGGAGAGATTAACATCTGAAAAATCACTTTTTCTGGAAATTATAAACCTCACTAATTTTACATTTGTTTTAGTTGACAGGTAGAGAGCTGGGCAGGGATGAATCATAACACCATCTGAGCTGGCCTATGAGGGTAGTTTTATTAGTATTGGCTTCAAACCTAAGGCAATGCCAAGGTAAAAGGTAGCACAATTTAATCTGACCAAAGCAAAACATTGTGTATTTTTTTATTGATACTACCTTTTATTTTATATCTACTCACTATAATCTGAGAAAAAAGAAACTGCGGGGGAAAAAAAGGCTCTTTTAAAACCCGGGACATCACAATAAGACTAGTAAGCTTTCCTTAGTGGTCAAAGTGAAAGCGAAATGTTCTAATCCTAAAGTGAGAGGAAGCAAAGGTTTCTCAAAGTCAGGGCAATACAGCAGGTGACAGCGAGCACATCATAGCCTACAGGCACATCTATGGGCCATTCCCAGTTTCCTCACACATGCTGTTAAAAGGATGTATTATCCTGAGGCAAAGTTACAGTGAAAGAGTTAAAAACCTCTTTAGAACATCAGATGTCATGTCACAGTGCTTCAGAAACACTGCTGAAGTGTTGCAATTCCTATAAAGCTTTTTCTTAATTTTGTTTATTTTACCTACGAAATCATGCGTAAGCCAGAT
Organism: Empidonax traillii; assembly: GCF_003031625.1. Lineage (NCBI taxonomy): Eukaryota > Metazoa > Chordata > Aves > Passeriformes > Tyrannidae > Empidonax > Empidonax traillii. The sequence goes on along the minus strand of NW_020956266.1, from coordinate 91,713 downwards.
CCAAAACCTGACTCAATCCTCAGCACTTCTCCCTGTTGTTTTTCTTTAATATTATTTTCTTTTAGCACTTTCATCAATAAGTTGTATACTAAGCCAAATAAATTTAGTATCCCAAACTGAAAAGCATTAAAAATATGAAAATGGTCCCCCAGATTAGGAGTAACTTTGGCCAGTTATCCAGCAGTAGAAGACTGGCATAAGTCCATGAATTGATAGCACTACAGTGATTAATATCATCAAAGGTGCTGTCAAGAGATATTTGGAGGATAAATGAAGAAAAACTTAATATAAAAAATAACCACATAAGCCAGAATGAAAATGACCAGCATTTTCACAAAATCTACAATTTTATGAAAAGACACAAACAGTCTCCTGATTTGAAACAAAAAGGAAATTACAAATATTAATCTAACATTTGAACTGCTATAACTGAAAACAGTGCTAAAATAGGAAAGTGAACAAAAAATCATGTTTATGTCAGGATAGTATGACCCAAGACCTTTCTCTGCCCTTTGAGAGCATGCCTGTATAATCAGCTAGTCAGGAGTCTAGCTGAAAGAGCTGTGAGGAAACAGGCTAGTGTTATAGACTATCTCTCACAAATAGGCAGAAACAAATTTTGGATTTAAAATACAATAGAATCTGTCAGAGGGGAAGCTAAAAAAAAACATTTAGTCTCTGTTTGTACATGCATTTTACAATCTCATGCAAGCTGGCAAGAAAAAAAAAGGAATGTTCTAGCTGTCTGAGCCTAAAAGCAGTTGCTCTTGCAAGAACAAGGCAAAGCTGAGTTCTGTCACTATTCACCTTCCAAGAACAGACCAAACCAGGTTGCTAGTCCAGGAGGACAGGCTACAGAAGAATGGCTACCTGAAGCAACTGCTGTTGCTTAGACCTGACCCCTGAGCAGACGGGAGACCTCATCACAGTCTACAACTTCCTTGTAAGGGGAAGAAGAGGGTGGCTGGACATTTGAACAGGCTCCTCAGAGAAGTGGTCACAGCACCAAGCCTGACACAGTTCAAGAAGTGTCTGAATGATACTCAGGCACATGGTGTGACTCTTGGAGATGGGCCTGTGCAGGGGATGGGCCTATGCAGGTTGGACTCTATAATCCCTGTGATCCCTTCCAATGCAGCATAGTCTGTGATTCTTTCCAGGCTGACTGACTGATTCCCAACCCTAGTGATTTGTACGGATGTATTGCAGAGCTCATAGTTATGGACAGAATTCACTGTCACACCCAGCCAAATCGCAGTGGTCACACCAGGCAGGCTCTTTGCCCATAAGAATTTATCTGTTTGTTACCTTATGGCTTTTGCCAGACAGAGCTTTCAGCCTGGAAAGGAGCAGGGAGGAACATCTGCCCAGTGGTATATGGCCTTTGGTATCATAGAATCATTTAGAGTAGAAAGGCCTTTGAGACCACTGAGCCCAACTGTAAACCTAAAAGTGAATGGAAGTTGCATTCACCAGAGGTCAGTTAATATTTCCTGTTTAGACCTTGTGGAAAGGTCCTCTAGTTGCTTATATACAGACAGAAAATGAGAATAAGGCTCTTTGGAAATGACCCCACACACAAACCTGACCACTTGAAGGTAGTCTAACTTGGACAAATAGTGTCTTTGCTGACATCGCTAACACAGTTAATTGTCAACTCTAGAAGCCTTATTTAATGTGAACATCTGGCCCATTATGCAGATGTTAACTGGAGTGAAACCATCGTGCACATTCTGTATAAAAAGTCTACTGTGTCACAGAGTAACAGCATTTGATTTTTAACAGCCTGAATGCTTTCAAGTTGACAGTTGACCCTTTCCTCAGAACTTTTTCCCAAATCTTGACAATCCCTTATACAGTTCCCAAGAGTATCTCTTCTGTATAATATATAACTTGTTTAAGTTTTTTTCACTCCACCCACCAACCTTAAATTGTTTTTTCATCTGCTGCTGCATCCATCTTGTTCATCTCAGTAGCCATAAACAGCAGAAACTGAAATACAAGCATGTTTCTACAGCAAGGTAGGAATCCCTCTGGCTTGTCTGGCACGTTCCATGTTGGCTCATCCTAGCTATCATATACTGAAACTGTCAGAAATTACAGTGAGGCCCAAATATATACTTCTCCTATGGTGGACCTCCTATCAAGCCATGATTACTGTCATGAATTGGATGAGTTATAAAAGAGAAGAAGGATTGCTGGTTTTTTTTACAAATAATATGTCTGTCAGTGAATTGAAAGGCATGCCACATCCAACAAGGTAACGTATGACATGCTTTTCACTTCCCTAGGAGGGACAGAGGAACAAATAAACTGCATTTCACGTCTCATCTTCCACTCACAATTTATCTAAGCAATTTCTTTGCTATTGTTTTCCATAAGGTGCTCCAATCAACAAGGAAATTGTAATTTAGTGTATTTATAAAATGTAATGTATTGTCTCATGTGCAGTTCTCACCTTTGAAAAAATACAAGTGTGTAAAAGCTAATATAAACAAATGCATCTCTTGTTATTAATGGAGTCTACAATGAGTCCCACCCTAAAGCTGAGCACTGCAGATCCGCATGAGGAACCTGGAGTTTTTGGAAGACTGAAGCATGGTTGCACATTTCAGACACTCCTGGCACCATAAAAAACATCCCAGTCTTGTGGTACAAAACCTATGTCGTGTCAAGGGCTGTTACACCTACAGACAGTTTATTCACAAACCCACTCACCATCTTCTCTTATTTTGTCCCTCCATTTTTATCCCCACCCTCCTTAGCACAGTTTGTATACTTTTTTTTGAACTTCTGCTATTATTCTATGAAAATTGATCTTTGTATCTTAGGTGTGTTACTAACTTTCCTCCAAATATTCTGTGCAACTGTGTTCATAGTTGATTAATCTAGATTTCACTTGAGAGGACCAGAGACAGATGGTTTGTTTTTAAACCCTTTCTGAAACACAAATGCTACTGTGGATAGAGAGTTATGATTCGGAAGCTGCAAGAACCCAGTTCTGATTCCTGGTTTGTGTGCTATGTTTGGTAACTGTCTTGCTGATTGTAGAAGCATAATAATTCTGAAAGTGCTATACTGCTTTTGAGTCAAAGGAAATTATAAAATGAGATGGAAATACATCAGCTCAATAATACCTCCATAATAAATGTTTCACACTGGATTCCATTATAAATGTCATATTCAGTCTTATGGCTTTGCACAGGAGCAAATTTCATGATTACTGCCAGGGTACAAGGAGAAAAGTTTCTGGCAAATATGAGGCCATTTATTATAACATGCTCAAGGTATGGAGGATAACAAAACTATACCAGAACACTGGGCTGCTAACGACTAGAAAGGATTTTAGTAACGAGCAAAGAAACAAACTGATCTAAAAAAAACCCCAAACCCCATTTTTTTAAAGTATCATTCTACAGGTAGATTTTCCTAGATAATTACTTTGATCATGCATCAACACTGGCATGTCTATTTTTTGTGGGGAAATAAATTAACTGAACACTATAGAAGTTCAACCCGGGATCTCTTTAAGAACGTTAAAGAGAACTAGGAACACAAAATGTGCAATTCATCTAATTCTAAAGTAGACATTGCAACAAGTCAGATGACTCACGACAACCATCTGTAGTCTGAGTAGCCAGATCAATTCAATAGGGATTTGTGCCCCAAATGAGTAATACTGGGGCTGAGTTTGATATATGTGGGCATCTAGAACTTCCATGCCCATGGGGTCTTTTCTCAACACAGTGCAATTCAGCCTACAATATAGGTTATAATCGCTACATTTTTCTCTCTTCATCACCCTACAATTTCTGTGCACATGCCCTTCAAATATCTAATGACCACTTGCAGTCAAACATCCTCAGTGCAACAGATATCAGGAGAACCTTGTATGTGGTTGGGAACTTCCAAAAGGCAGCTAAAAAGAGAAAGGACCACATATGATGTCCAAGGAATCTGTTACTTTGGAAGAAATCAGTACTAGAAAGTTTGGAGTTACCAGAGCTGTCTTTCACTGCCTTTCTCACACCCACAGGCTAGGAAATAACTAGTAGTGTTGGCAACAGTCCTGAAAACTGCTGGCTGACTATTGATAATTTCAGTGTTCTAAGCATCAGCTTCTGCTTAATGAGCATCCAATTTCTATATTTACATCTGGTAACTATTTGACAATGCCTATGTTCAACCAGAGCTTTAGACAAATACACCTTAGGCATTTCAGATAAGATTCATATGTCCATCTGTAGCCATCTAGAGTGTACTCAGCCTCAGTGGGTAGCAACTTTATACTCCTCCATCTATAAGTGGAAAGAGATTTTTAGTGCTTGATTTGTTATCCTAGAAAACCACCTTAGTATGGGATAAATTGCCTTCATGTAATTGACGGTAAAAGGGACTTGGATACTCACTTCAGCTGATGCCTGCAGCTGGCTACAAATCAGAGACTGGTGTCACAGAGGATGAATCCCACCCCAGAAATGCTGATGACCTCTCAAAAACCCTGGAAAGATAAAGGATTCCCTCAGAAAATTATATTGTTCTCTGGAGCTGTAGAAAATGAAGCACCATGTGCTGACCAAATTTATTTTTTTACCTTATTTTGCCCAAACCCGTTCATTTCCATGAAAATATAACCCAGATCAAGAGTATTATTAACCTGTGAAACCCATGTTAGTAGTGGTCAAAAAAGTTAGTCTAAGTTAATCACCTCAAGTTTCAGAAAGATCCATTGGTCATGGCATTTTTTCACAATTTTCAGGTTTTATGCTTTGCTAGTTTCTTCCATTTTCACATCTTATTTTGTCATTTGCAGTCCTTCTCTCATTTGCATTTTCTCCCTTCCATGCAACAGAGAAGTTTCTCATTTACAAGCTAGCATCTGTGGTTTTGAATAGCACCTTTTAATATAAGTTATACAAATGAGACGTGCTTCATGATTTTTGAGAATACCTTACACAAATCTACCTCATGTAGATTATCAGCTATTCATGGCCCCTTGCCTTAAAAGGTGTCCTAAACAGCCAGTCACAATTTAAAAGCATATTATTCTGCCTTAAGCACATTTACTCACTGTACCTTTCAGGAGCTATTGGCCATTTTCTTTCTCAGAATTAAGGACTTTTGAAGCTTGTGCAATAAGAACTTTGTTCTTCATAACTCATCCTCTTACTTGCTTATGCAATGAAACATTGTAAGGTGCAGCTAATTGCTTCAGAGGACTTATGACTTCACTAGCTCTACAAAGAGGAGGACAAAGACAAGTCAAGAGGAAAGAAAGCATTTAGAACATAGTGAGAGGGTAAATCAACTTACATACGCTGCAAACAGATTGATAGAAAATATCACTAATGTTCCCTTCTAGCTGTGAAGATGAAGTGATTCTACCAGTCTTTTAAAAACTATAATACAGTACCTTGTGTGATCTTTTCTTTTGGGTTGAAAGGCCCAGACTTTGCAGATCTATTTTCTCATCTTTAGACAAATGTTAGAAGTTGAACAAAAAGCCAGGGTAGAAAACAGGCAAAATGAGAATTCCTCCTAGAGCGACTGCCAAACCACTACAAACTTGGTTTGGAGGTTGAAAAACTGTGCAGACCCTCTGTTAATGTAGCTGGAGTTAGGTACCTCATTGGTTTGCATCCTACTTTCCTAAGGTAAGAGAGAGGAAGCAGCACCAACATTCTATGGGAGTATCCAGGATGTCCAGTGAGGTGTGAAGAGATAGATTACACTCTGGAAATTATGTTTATCCAGTCAAAAATCGTGTTACTTTTGTCATCAGAACATTTCTGAGATTTCCCAGCTAATGAAAGCGTAAGAAATCATAGTGCACATTGATATGTTCTGGAGTTAACACTCAGTGTGCTTATTAATTTCATCCCACTTACTCCCTTGTGTTTATGAGTTTTTCCATCCTGGTCTTTAGCAGAATGCTTTGAGATCTGCAAAATAAAAGAAGGAAGAACTGCTAATTATTATTGTTACTGATGGAAAATTACAATAAGCTTTAGCAGTTTTTGGATCAAAGCTTGAATTACTGAATATACTTAAAAGTTTTTTTTCATTCTCTCTCAGTTTAAAAGTATATGCGTGCATACATAAACAACACCACAAAGACAAAGGTATAAACTGAAGCCTGAGCAAAGGTAGCAACTTCACATTTTATGTATGTCTTAAATCCTTGGCTTTTTTTCTTTTTTCTTTTTGTTTAAATGAACCTTGTGTGGTAGGATAAGAAAGAATAATATATGATTAATTTCTATTCTGAAGCCTTGTTTGAAAGGTGCTTTATTTGCATTAGCATTCATAATTACTTAATGACAAATCAGATATGGTTCATTGCTAGTAAGTGTAGAAACATGTTGTCTGAAGGATGTAGTTTAATTAGTATACTCCTAAAAACATGTCCCTCATGACCATTGGATGTAATCATTATTTTATGTATTTAACTGTGAAATTTATGTTTACTCAGCAGGCTAGAAACCATCTTTTTTTTTTTTTTTCCAAAGCTATTTAATGCAATACATTTAGACTTTAAAGAAACCCACAAAATTTCCCCAGCAGCAGGTACTAAATAAACAAAAAAAAAAAAAAAAAAAAAAAAAAAAAAAAAAAAAAAAAAAATAAAACAACTATTATTGCAATGAAGCTGATATAATTTTTTTTTAAATATAACCAACATAATATTGCACCCATAAAGCATAGCAGGAGGAATAAATATACAGAGAAACTCATTTTAATTCCTCAGTTAATAACTTAGACGGAGGAGATGCACACTCTCCTAGATCAATGAGACAATTTGGGCATTCTTTTATTGTTGATTAGTGAATGTGAAAATGACCTCATTTCAAGGGCATTGAGCGATTTCTCCTTCTCTGCACTGGTATAACACAAGTGAATACTGTGAACACTTTTTCTACCCAAGCTGCTATAGAAACTGAGGATGCCCTTTCCTTGGTGATGCAGAGGACAGTGACAGCAATCAAAAATCATTAGGACTTTGCAAGAGGTCTCTAAAAGTCACATAGGCTCTTTAACAGTAATCTCATTTTTCCTTAAATCTCACCCTGGAAAAGGGAGACCTTATTCACAGAGAATTTCCAGTGGGCTGTAGGAAACCAACTATGGAGTCAGATGTTACTCAAGCTGCAATCAGCCTCACTTTCACCTGCAAAGAGGCTATGGTTAAAAGACAGGAAATTTTTCCTCCACTCTCCTGAAATGCATATTTCCAGAATATTCATATTTTTAGGATACATATGATAAGTTAAGGGTTTTAGCATACAACTATTCATATTTTAAGAAACTTACTACCTAATAGGCTTTCTGCTTTATTATTTCTACTCCTAATTCTTCACTGACTTCAGGCTAGGACTGGTGACCTACAGAGAAGTGCCTTTTGCCCCTCTAAGTACCAAACCATTAGATTTTAAAGTATTTTACATTTATCAGGGTTTGCCTATATTACTAGGCAAAGGCATCCTAAAGGGGTTACGGGTGTCTTTGTGCTTTTGCTACCTCTCCTTCCCTACTATTGCACTCACAATTTCTGACTGTGCAGTGCAGTGCCTCCAGTGAGCTTCACCTTGTTATTATAATTTGCCTAGAGAAAACCTGGGTTCTAGGCAGTGGTGAAAGGTATTTGCCTGAACATATCCCACAGTTGGTATAACTGTGTCCCTCTTAACAAGTTGTGTGATATTAAAAGAGAAGAAATGTGGCTCTTCTCTTTTGCAGATTGTCACTGGGTCAGTGGCTGCTCTCAGTATTTTGAAAAGCAGCTCATGACATTACATTAAAAACAAGTAACAAATGTGCCCAATAATGTTGGGTGGAAGTGAAGAACACAGTAAGCTTTTGAAGCAATAGTATTGTAAACATGACAGGATGTTTCAGTACTTACTTGATCCATGATGATGTGGTTTTGTAGCCGATGGATGCTGAAGACTTTTCTTCCCCACTCTTCATATTTAGGCCCTGCACCCACCTGTGTTCTCCCAGAGGACGTAGACGTTCTCCCACACTACATCAGTCATTGGGACTGAGCAAAAGTATATGTGTTTTCTAGTGCCAGCAAACAACAAATATGATAAAGGAAATGCAAATGAAAACTAAATGTACGGACTCCTTCAAAATCACACGAACTGAAAAACATAAAGAACAGTCATAAACCAAAATAAAAGGTGGTTTGTTGTTTTTTTTTCTTTGTGGTCTGCAAGAAATGTGTCTTTTTCCTTTGCCTTTTACAATATATACCTCAAGTATCACGTAACAAAATAGGGCATCTTACACAAATCTCCAAAAAGAGAATTCTGTGGGGCATTGTCTGAAGGACACTTCATTTTCTGATGAAAACAGAATTTAAAATGCAAGAAAGTGCATTTCTTGAACTGAAAAACAGATTGAATAGTTGAAGCAGGGGTGTGTGGATGAAGACTGTAACTAGGAATGTACAGAGAGCCTGTTGAAGGGGTGGAGGGCAGGTGGTACAGATTGGCAGGATTGTTGGATGTGGGCTGTCAGAAATCTGTATAGAGAGTAGTCATGAAAGTCATGAAGGAGACAAGAAGTGTTGCTCATATCAGAAAAAACTTTTTGAGGGACAGGATGAATATAATGAAGATTCAGATAAATATTTTGCCATAAACCTTTGAGCTTTTGTCTTAGTACTCAGGACATTTTCATATTCTTTTTTTTTTTTTTTTTTTTTTTAACTTACTAAAATAAACACAAAAAAGTAGACTTTAACTAGTCCTCTTTTTTATTTTCTTTTTCTTTTTTTTTCTTTTTTTTTTTTAGGAGAAAAATTAGAAGAAAAAATAGAAGTGTTCTGAAAGACCCTCAGCCTTGTGTCTTTCTTTGTATTCCTACATGCCTGGGTTTGTTGGTTTTTTCTTAGTTCTGAAGTGGAGGAGTATGGATCATCCCACACAACAGGAAATGTACATTGAAATTTAAATGAGTTTTCATGTCATATGAGTTCAACAAGTCCAAGTCTTTAATGACAAAGCATCAGCTGCCTTGCTATGGAAAATTTCCTTTTGTTAGAAGTGCAGGTTGTTGGTGTTATTTAGAGAAAAAAAACATTTTGTTTTCTAACTTCTCATATGTCACTAACAATAAGGGAAATATTTTAAAGACACAAAACCAAAATCAAATTAACACAATAACATAGTTTTATGCCAATCATGCAAAGAACAATAAGACATAGTTTTAACAAATAAAAATTCAGAACTCGCTATTAATACTGTCTTACCTGTTCAGAATGATATGATTTTATTGAACAAAACAAACTGTTTAAGATCAAGAACTGTACTTACTACTATATTGAATATGAAATAGAAAACTTCTAAGACAATTATCAGACAATGAAGGCATTATGTAAGTTAAAAAGTTTTTATCAATATTGATGGATATGGAGTACCCTGTCAAACTACCCAAAGCTGTCATATGACTCATTAACGTTTGCAAAAGAAACTGGTGTAATTATAGTCACTACCTCTTTTATTTAGTGAAAACATGAAATCTTCCATAATTTATCAATAGGATAGTCTGCTTTACTTCATCAGAGGTGACTTTTTTAAAGATGGTCTCCCTGAAACTGAAAATCACCCATACACTTTGCAGATTTTTTCCTCTGTCAATGTTAAAAGATAACTGACAGCAAGGACATCTCTTGTAAAATGCAGATGTGGCTTTTGGTTGCCAGCAATGGTCCTGCCACTGGCATTTAATAACATGAGCCTCAGGAACATGAAGGCATTGTAATTTTTTTCTATTATTGCTGAAAGAAATCATCTCACACCAATGCAAAATCAGTGCAAAAGCAGAGAGTTAGGGTTGTCACTTAAGTGGAAAGTTTGTCTAGTCCTGCCTTGGACAGTGGCACATAGGAGATACAACAGGGAAATTTCTCAAATTACTCTTTTGCCTCTAAATTTCCCTCCATGCAGCAACTTTTGTTATGGGCACCTCATGATTGAGAGATTGTATTTGCAACCCCTGTTTAATGGCTCTTCATTGTCTTTTCCACCATAAATTAAATTCTATTTCTTTCCCTATGATGCTAATACCTATTACACAAGTAGTACAAGACACTGCATATTCTTTGTTCTGGCCCCCTCAGTGAGTGCTCTGATCCAAGTGACAAGGTAGAGATTGGTCAAAGGTTAGACTTAATGACCTTGGAGGTCTTTTCCAACCTTAATGATTCTGTGATCACTGTGAATTTGCCCACTTATTATGTTGTCTCCTGTCCAGCAATAAATCCAACAAGGTAAAGACTTACAGCTTTGTGGGACCCAGTATCTCTTTGGGTTGTTCTTTCAGATCAGAGCTTTACATGGAAAATATGATGGGAAGGCCTTATATAGTTGTACAGTTCCTGGCACAATGATAGTAAGTAGCATGAACAACCTCTGGTCATGATTACACTTTGCAAGAACTCATATCCCTTACCAACTTGTTCTGCCTCATTCCACTGCAGATGCTATTTTCATTAACATAATTGCTTTATCTTTCTTGAAACTTTCCAAGCAGCCCTCAGTCACTCTTCAATAATAACATACAGTGGTCAGTTCAACAGGCTAATTATATGATGCAATGACATAAAAAGTATTTCATTTTATTACTTCTACATTTGTTGCCTTTTCCTTTCACTGAATGCCCTCTGCATCCTACTGTAGAACAGAACAGTGAAGACTACCCACTGCTTTTCTCTCTACCACTCATTATTATATATCTCATCTATTCTTTTTGCTTCACACTGAATAATCTTTTCAATTTCTTTTCATATGAACATTCCCTATCCAGGCCTTTCTTCTTCTACTGTGCCATTCTGAAAAGTGACTGAAACCTGGTAGAGTATTCAACATGAGGATGTAACCTCCATTTATAGAATAACATTATAATAATTCCCATATTAGTCTCCATCCCCTTCTTAATATAGCCTAACATCTGAGAACCTTATCAAAAAGTGAAATGTGAAGCAATTAAATCTACGATATGTTAATCTGAACCTGACAGGCCTAAAAGAAAGATATCCTTTATATACAAAAAATAAAACTCACTCTGAATTAAGGGAACAAACAAAAGATGATGCATGGGGAGTGATTAAGAGGATTAATAACAAGAAATGGCTATAAGACCTTCATCACAAAATCCATGAGCTAAATTCTGCTCCCCATTACAACCTCAATGGATACTATGAACATTAGTAACCTGCAATTATGTTGTATAAAGGCTGCTGAGTCGCATTGTAATTAACATCGTTTAGGGTGACCACAGTAATTTTAAATGTTATCGTTGAATATACAAATGAATGTGGAAGGTGTTGAATATTCTATAGCAAAGTTGAAGCGGATGTCAGTTTTATATATTTTTTTTTCATATCACATTGTGATAAGCAGGCCCCCACAGAGGGATTTCTCGCTCACGGAAGTGCTGTGAACTGTAACTTGAATATTGTCCAAATTTTTTTCCAGTCTTGTCCAGATTCACTAAATATTACCAGCTATAGATTTTGAAATTAAAATGGCAATGTTAAATACCATTATAATTATTGAAATAACCCCTGCCTACACCACTGAAGTGGAACATGACTTTGCCTCTCATAAAACTAAGAAGCCTCAAGGCTGGTGTAAAACTACGTCTTGTAGTGCTGTCTGCTGACAGCAGTTACCAGAAGACCCATCACAGTGGATTTAGAGAAGAGAGACAGTAGTCCACCTATACCACCTTCGTCTATATGGGAATTCATGATTCTGAACAAATTCCTGTTGGTGGTGTGGAGACAAGAGGTTCCCTTTGCAGTCATCAAATATTTAAGGCAAAACCCATGAAAGAACACTGAGAGAATAAAAAGTGCGTTGCTGGTGAGTTATATGGTTGAAGCTCCAAGTTCTCACTAATAGTTTCAGTGGCTGAAAATAAGAAAGGCAAGTACCAGAAGCTAAAAATTGCAGTAAATTAGGAATTTTAATACATGTATGAGGTTTAGCTAATCCTTTGTACTTTGCCCAGTAATATTTAAAGTCCTCAGAAAGGTCCATTTATCCACGGGTATCTGAATTTTGGTGCTGTCATGGAAAGTGTTTCAAGAGCCAGTGATGATCATTTGAACTTATATAAGGCTTTTCTTTTCACTTATGGGCTCTTATTCTTACAAGAACACCAGTGACAGAAACGTAACAAAATATCATAAAAGAAAAAGAGACCCATGTCTATTAGACTAATACTGTCTAAAAGACAAAAATCTTCACGATTTTCCCTATGGTAATCTGAGGAGCTGTGGAATAATTTTCACTCATCTTTTTTACATTGTTAGTTGGTGGTTTTATTTCTCTTCTGTTAATTTGTACTTTTGTTTTCTTGGTTTTCTCATGAGAACTTATGCCGTGGATCTGTGTTTAGTCTTTTTTGGAGGCCGTTGTTGTGCTGTGGTGAGTAACCCGATCATCAGCTGGGTGCTCTGCAGCACTGAGGGTTTCTGCAGCTCTATAAATGAATTGAACCTCAGCCCTTACAACTCAGTGAAGTTTGTAAAGGCAATTTGAATTTTGTTGTAAATATTCCTTGACTTCTTGTTAGTTCTTGATTTCATCTTTTTATGTGTACATGGAAAAGAAAAAAAATTCTTTAATATAAAACCATAGAAGTTAGTTAAATGCTTGACAGAGCAAAGCAGTGCTGCTGATTCAGTGAAGAAATAAATAGTTTATCTAATTGAAACTCAACAGTGAATTCTGGCCTTGGTACTGTCGAAAATTTCCAAACTTGTGAGAAGTTCCATAGGACCTGTAAAGTCTTCTAGCTGTGAAAAAAGTCTATTTTCTATTACTTTTCCAAATATGAGAGCTACTTGACCAGACTAAAGATTAGATTTCCCAGGTGGAGATGAAATAAAACTTTTATCCAAGCAAAGTCCTTAAACATGCACTCAGCTTAAACATGCGAGTAGGTCATTTGAAGTAGAATGTTTCACACTTAACTGTAGTGAAAGATTGGAGTTCTGGACTCTAGATAACTCTCCTTTCTTTTTCAGGTAAAAAGAAATAAATCTTTTACATGCCATATCATTTGGTGCCATCTAAAAAAAGAAAAAAAAAGTACAGAATTCCTAAGTACAAATAGAGAAAAGTTTGTATTTTATTTGCTTGGAAATTATTCCTTCAGATTCAAAGGAAGGAATATGCCTTACATATAGCCTTTGAGCAAAACTGCTGACGTTTTGGATTGATAACTCTTTAAATTAATGATGCATTTAAATAAATACCTAAATTGCAATGGAATTCCATGTTACATCTACATTAATAATACCAAATGAATTAGTCATGATTAATGTTATAAAGAATATCAAATGAATTAATAATGATTGGCCCCTTGTTACAAAATGGGCAACACTTTATAATAAGTGGCAAATCATTCTTACTTCCTTTGGTATTTCTTGCAGTAATTTTAATCATGATGAATTCTTTTGGTATTCAGACACATCTAATACCAGATTCCATAGGAAGTCCATTGTAATTTACCTTAATCTTACTGAAATTATTCATTTTCAATCCTGTCAGCATATTTGGGGCCAGATCCAGGCTGAACTTAGGCATCTTGGGCCTTATCCATCTGGCACAATGTAGCTGTCATGGGACGTCCCTCAGACTTGTGGATGCTGGCGCAAAAGCAGGTAGGCGAGTAAATAAAAATGGGTGCATGAGTGACTGAGCAGGCCTGTTCAAGATAAATACCTTTTAGCAAATCAAGCTTTTGATTAAAAATCACCTTGTTACAGTACCTTTAAGGGCATTTGGTTTTTAAAATATATTGTAAATTAATAATTAATACTAACAGTTTATTCCAGTATTAAGGTCATATCTAATATGTGTTGACAATCTTGTAATATCAATTCTCATATTAGGGAACTCTGTTTCCTGGCATCCCCCATGTTCCCTTAGAAAATATTCTCAGTGCTATGAGTATTTTTTTGAAAATGTCTGGTCTGTGGTCCTGATCTTATGGTGAGTAGACAAAGCACAAGGCCTCCAAAACCAAGCTTGAGTAGACTTAAAGGGGAGGAAGACTTAAAAAGTTTAAAGAATGTTTCATTTTTGGTAACAGAAGGGAAAAGAGGAAAGTGTGAGTAAAACTAGAGGTGACTGTATGTTGGACATGCCTTAAGCCTGCATGCATGCACAAATACACCTACAAACATTATGAGAGGAAAATTCTCTAGTAGAGATGTTTGTATGGTTTTCAAAAATATAAATAAAGCAAGCAAACCATCAGTTCAAGATATAGATGGAGCTGTTATGTAGGAGAAGTAAAGAATATTTGATGTTTGTTTTCTTGGCAGACATTTTTGTTTGTTTTGAGGCTGTAGGCAGCCATACACAGGCACTGTCTAGTGCTGGGAGTCTTTCACTGGCCTGCAAGCCCCAGTATCACAAAATCACAGAATCACAGAATATGCTGAGTTGGAAGGGACCCACAAGGATCCTCAAGTCCAACCCTTAGCCCTGCACAGGATCATCCCAAGAATCACACCATGTGCTGAAAGTATTGTCTAAATTCTTCTTGATCTCTGTCAGCCTTGGTGCTGTGACCTCTTCCCTGGGGAGCCTGTTCCAGTACCCAACCACTCTCTGGGTGAAGAACCTTTTTCTAATATCTAACTTAAACCTCCCCTGACACAACTTTAGGCCATTCCCTTAGGTTCTGTCACTGGTCACCACAGAGAAGAGATCAGAGTCTGCCCCTCCTTTTCCTCTCACAAGGAAGTTGTTGATGGCAATGAGGTCTCACCTCAGTCTCCTTTTTTCCAGGTTGAACAGACCAAGTGACCTCAGCCACTCCTCATATGGCTTCCCCTCAAGGCACTTTCCCATCTTTGTTGCCTTCCTTTGGACACTTCCTAATAGCTTTTCTTATATTGTGGTGCCCAAAACGGCCCATAATATTTAGGGTGAGGCCACACATATAGCAGCACTTGTAGCAGTTGCTCCGGAAGGCAAACACTGTAAATAATAAATGCTGCCTTTTCTACTCCTTTCTTTCTCTTTTTTTATGTGACCTGATATCATATGGTATGGAATATCCCTTTGGTTAATTTGGCTCGGCTGGTCTCCTTGTGTCCCCTCCCAGGATCTTACCCACTCCCAGCCCCATGGTGCTGGAGGGAACGTTGAAGAGACAGTGCTGATGCTTTGCCAGCATTGCTCAGAGGTAGCCAAAACACTGGTGTGTTTCAATACTTTTTCTGCACAGTGTAAAGCACAGCACTGTGGGGGCTGCTATGGGAAAATGAAGTCCATCTCAGCCAGACCCAATACATCATCACAGTTTCTATCTTTCTCAATGACATCTTAGAATATATTTCTTGAGCAGCTCTGTGAGTTCTTGCTGTTGGACTGCTTTTCTACCATTTTGGCTTTGCACAGTGGCAATTCCATTAAGATCAGAATTCTTAGTGGACCGATTTCAGACATCCTATATGGCTTAGAAGGCCACATTGCTGGCTTTGTTTTTCTTCCATTTACTTTGGTCAGTTAGATGAAACCACAAATAACTTTGATCCTTATTTTGCTACTCAAGGGCTTCATCCAAACCTCTGCATTTTTTTCTGGAGGTAACAATGGAATTCATTAGAGACAAAAGCTGAACCTAAAGTGGATCCCTCAAATGTAACAGCAGATGAGATGGAGCCTTTAGAGATTTTCTTAACCAGCAAAACTATAATTTCCTTAGAGGAATTTTGATCTCTGATTTTCCCAAGGGACAAATTGCCTATAAATTCTGTCATAACATCTTTGAGTTGAAGGTTTAATAGACTTTGCAGGTAAGTCAGTAGTTTGTTCTTAAAATCCTTAAGAAGCAAAAGGCAGGAGAGGGGGAAGAAAGTGGAGGCAAGGCAAGGCAAAGTAAGGCAAGGGACTCCCAGTAGAAACTTTTTTTTTTTTTTTTAATGTATTGACACTATAATCCAGTTTGCATTTGTTGTGGGAGTTTTTATTATAAAGATTCAAGAATTGACTCTTCAGAAAACTCTATTTTCCTCCCCAAAAATTTGTGATCAACTATGCAAGACATGCCTGATGTCATAATATTACCAAATTCAGTCATTATATATAGATTTCATAGCATGTATACCAGAAATAGATATAAATGCTCCCCAAATCTGTATTACCTCTATGAAGGTAATAAAATGCAAGTACTGCTTTATTGTTTAGGCCTTTGGTTTTACATCCATGAGGCTAAAAATCAGTTAAGTGCAGATCAACAGCAAGGTCTATGAGTTTTTATCCACATTTTATGCATTTAATAATTATCACTTTACAGAAACTAGGTTAGTTTTTATACAAATGACATTTCCTAAAGACAGACTATTTTTAACAGATGCCTAAATGAAAATGTGTTCACCTGTCAGCGTAAAAGGAGATGTAGAAAAGCATGTAATGCACCACCTACAAATAGACTGTTTAAAATACGACAGCATTCAGATATATTCCAAAGGATAAGCATTTAACACTTTTGGTGTACTTAATTTTGTATTTTAGCTGTTTTACTTGTCTTCTGTTAGTAGCCTGTAGCTTTTTTCTTTAATTAAATATTTCCATGCTATTTATATAGACCACCACTAAATATTCATTGTACATATTTACTTAGGTTGATTTACTTTAGCATGAAAAAAAGTCAGTCAAACCAATTATTTGATGTCTGAAGCAAACTATTTCTATTTGAGAAAGAAATCTAGGAAACTATGAGATATGGACAGCCACAACAGTTTGTCTGGCGTTTCTAAATCAGATTAAACTCTCTCATTTTTATAACTAAGTTATTTCTAACTTTTCTTGACACTGAAGTTTGACACTAATTACTGTACATATTGGTATCTGCTTGTCTAGTTCTTGTTGGAATTTTCTTTATAGCCAGTGATAAGATATAAGTATTTGTGTAAAATGCATTTAACCCATTTCATATTTTTACTTTAACATTAAAGGAATTACTCAGGCCACTACATAATCATTTTAAGGAACTCTTCTTTGTTTTTTCAGTCAAAACAAAATAGTAAGATAAAATAAAACCCCTACTAATTGCATGTTCATGTTCTTCCTTAACAGATATCATGGCTCTTTCAGGAATTTTGAGAGGTTAATTTTTTTGAAACACTTTAGATGAGAGCTCAAGACTCTTCAGGCCAAGAGGACTAGTCTGTTAAAACTTAAACTAGGATTGCATCTGTTTCTTTAAAATATGGGCTAAGAAATTTTAAACTTTCTCAAGAAGGTCACAGTCTTTCAGGAATTTTTAAAATAGAGATTTTTTTTTTTCTGCAGTTGTGTAGTGCTTATTTTCATGTATTTTTTCTGCCTTCATTGTTACATTCAATATGAAAATTTTTGTTTTGGCTTGTTTTTTTTTTTTTTCATTTGTTTGTTTGGTTTTTTTAAGTTGAACATTACTGAAAATTTCTTTCTTTTACCCCAAATTTTTACAATCCATCTGAAGGCTAAAAACTGATTTGTTTCTCTGCATAACTTAAGCAAAAATGTGTCCTTCTTCCATGGAATATAGGTGATCTGATGGGGCAGCAGAATATTTTACCATGCAGATTTCAGAAGGGAAATTCTTAAAGGGAATATACTCAGAAACTCTAAAAATGTTAATAAAAAGTTCTTTCCTCTAAACCACTGGTGACATTTGAGGGCAAAACCTTTTGCATTTTCATCTGCCAAGGTCAGGAAATACAGGCTCACTCCCACATATTTCTCCCATTTCTGGAAAGAGAGTCTAAGAAATTATAATGCTCTTATGGATATATCCTTTTTTCATTCTCATTGCAGTTCTTATGAGAAAAAAGTATCTTTACTAATAATTCACTTTGTCTGGGTCTGTGAAACCAACTAGTAATATCTCGTTATTGTTCTATAGTCTGAAAAACCTTTCCATCTATATGCTTTTATATTTATTGTCCAGCAGTGATTGGGGCCATTCATTAAGAGAAGTATCTCTATTACTTTGACAAAAAGGTGATAAAATTGCCTTATTCTGGCCCAGCTATTTATTAATGACTCCCAGGCACCATTTTCCAGTTCTATGCACCGCAGTATTTTAATTTGATGATACAAATTGGATAATACAAATGTCCTCGAACCATGCTTACAGCTCCCAGTGATAGCGATGACCATGCCCACAATGCTTTGTTAGATTGTTCTTGATGACTGCTCCAGCCAGCATTCTTCATCTGGTGACACTTTTGCAGGCCTTGCAGAGCCTTTGGCTTGCAGGCCTTGCAGAGCCTTTGGCCTGCTTCAGTCGAGCTGCATTTCTTGCTGGAGGGGATGCATTTTCACACAGCCTCTAAAACCTTTCTGATACCTTCCCTGCACATGATTTGTCTGAGAAGATTCGTCACTGACTCCAACATAGAGCCTATGCGAGTGGCACAGGTTGGTATAACCTGGTGGCATCCCAAGTATCTGTTCCAAACTTAGGTAACATCATTGGCAGCAAACTGAGTTCAAACTAAGTGCAGTGAGAAATTAGGAGCTACAGGATGCTTCAGTTAAAGGAATAAAATCTGTCCCTAAGTGGTCAATGCAATGGTCTTTTCCTCAATGTTGGTGGAATCACAACTCAAGGACTGTAATTGCTCCACAACTCCATCGGTGTCAGCACCATCTGGGTCTTCGCCATTGCCTGATGTATAAAGAGCAAGGCTCTCGTTGTGGGTGTCAGCATGGGACTGGCATTTATTTTTGCCCTTTCTTTAGATTATTACAGTTCTCTTGTTGACTGTCACTAGCTTCTAGAAGCTCCAGGTCTCCTTATCCAAAGGTATTTGTATTATAGCTTGTTTGAATGGTTCACAGAAGTAGAGTAACAGTAAAATCTGAATTACAAATCTAAGAACTTTTTTGAGTCATTAATGAAGAGCCATTGAACTAGTAGAAAATGATAGGAAAATAATATAAGGAAAGGTGCAAGATCTGTGGAGGCCAGTAAATCCAGTTTCAAAGATCATAAGTGTAACTACTAAGACATCACATATATTCTTCCAAAGATGCCATTCAGTCAAGGACCTTACGATGGAAATTCATGCATATCTTACCTAACTTTGTGTTAAAATTATTCTTTGCTGCGCTTTTTCTTTTCCACTCTGAAAGATGAAATTTCCCAAATGCTTACTGTGATGGGAATATTGAATCTGTTAAAAATGTTGATGCTGCTTTTCTCCTCAAAATCTTTTTCTTTTAAAATATTTGGTGCTATGTTAAGAATACAGATAGCATACAGACTCAGTTTTCCCTAGCTGGAAGAAACCTGTGTCTGGACTTAGTTATTATTTTCTCTTCAGTCATACTTTATATACATTTTTTTGAAGAAGACTGACTGACACTTTGGGTCAGAGAACTCTATCACTGAAGTCAGATTTTTGCCTTAGAAAAACCTTCATGATATTAAAACTTAACTGTTATATTAAAGGATCAGGGAAGTCAAAAAGAGACTCACTGGGCAATCACTAGGTATCATAACAATAATGAGTATAAATTGTAAAAAAAACAAAATGAAAGAAAATTGAAGATTGCTAGATCTAAAGAAGATGTAAATTGTACTAATTTCTTTCTCTATGTCCCTTGAGGCAGGAATCCCTTGCCCATACCACTGTCATATCCTTACTGATGTCATATAAAATTATTAAGGTATTTTTGAAAAGTAGAAAAATTTAAAACATTCACTCAATAGGATTGTCCTTTTAAATTCTTGTTTACTGTGATAATGTCAAGGGAAGAAACTAATATATGCTTTCTTTTCAATATAGGCTAATTCTGCTTTTTCTTTTTTTTTTTTCTTTTTTCTTTTTTCTTTTTTTTTAAATTTATTTTTATTCCATTTCTTGAATCAAAGAAAGATTTAAAAATGCTAGGGAATATGTTGATGAGAATCTTACTGCCCACAATGTATCAAGATGCTAATGGCTTCTTACAAAAAAGGAACATAATTGGCCAATTAGGCTTGATAATAAAGACTAACACCTTTTGTAAAGCTTTGTTATATACTGTACCTATGTCCCTGATCAAGATTTTACTCAGATTCACATAAACTGTTTAATCTAGAAAGCTGGCAAAAAGTTTGAAAGTTCTTGCTTCTCATCTCATGACAACTGTTATAAATAAAAGTAGTGAAATTATGTCCCTGTGGGATGACATCAATCAATAATAGTTAGTTCTTGGAATGTACCATTACAGAATGTACATTGATAATACAGCATAAAATACAATAAAATAATTATTATTTTATGAATACATAATCTGAAATTTTCTGTAGTGGGTTTCCACTTCAGTTTCAGATAGCAAAATGTATCACCTAAATGTAGTTTTCACATTAGGCCTAGATGTGT